>NW_007731771.1:14391-15350 GCF_000696425.1 Galeopterus variegatus | reverse complement strand
GCATGATCTCACTAATATGTAGAATTTAAAATAGTCAGACTCATGAAAACGGAGAATAGGATAGTAATTGCCAGGGGCCTGGAGAAAGGGGAAATGGGGAGTTATTGGCCCAAGGGTAGAAAGTTTCAATTATACAAGGTAAATAAGTTTGGAGATCTAATGTATAGCAATGTGACTATAGTTAAGAATATTGCATTGTATAATTGGAATACGCTATGAGGGTAGATCTTAGGTGTTCTTACCATACCACGCACACATAGAGATACACACAGATGCATACACACATACAAAAGGTAACTATGTGAGGTGGTAGATATGTTAATTAGCTTGTGATAATCTTTTTCACAATGTATACATATATCAAAATCTCATGTTGTACACCTTAAATATTCTGTTTTTGCTTTTCAGTTGTACCTCAATGAAGCTGAAAAGAAGAAAAAAATATATATGAATAAACACTAAAAGAACAGAAATATATACAAGCAAGAAAATAGGCACCTGTCAAACAGTCTTTTTCATGGAAATAAGCAAAAGAGAAATTAAAATCTCATTTAAATTCTTTAAAAAAATTAAAAAGAGAGAAGATATCATTACACATATATAATTCTACTCAAAAATGCTACTTTAAGTCAATTTTGAGTGATTTTCTCCCCCATGCTTATATCGTATTCTTATTTAGGATGACTGATTTGTATAAAGTCAAATTTTGTAACAGGTTTCCAGTGAATTTTTCAGTTTTGTCAAAAGGTTAACAAAAGGGGATCTGTGAATGTAACTGTGTGACAACCCAGAGAAAAGCATAGGAGGGGTGATTTCTTTTTGAATGAGAACGGGCCACAAACAGTAAGTTTACTTACTATTAGGCACTTATGGAATTTTGTTAAGCAAGGAGGAAGTAATTGTACCATATAATGTTCCCAAAATTAAAATTTATATTAGATACTTTTCCATTTGGAATT
>NW_007731771.1:7084-12710 GCF_000696425.1 Galeopterus variegatus | reverse complement strand
AAAAAAAATAAAAGAGTCTCTACATTTTATTTAAGGAAATTTGAAGTCAAAATGAGATAAAATATTTTATTGAAAATTATAAATGTTGAAAATAAGATATAAAGGAAGAAGAAACCCTAAGTACATCAGTTACTACAAAAATTGTGTTTGAAATCAAGGTTATAACTGACCCCAAAGTGTCAGGTTTTATGTGACGGGCAGTTTCATGAAACAGAAGAAGATAGAAAACATCCAAAGTCATTTTATGAGACTAGAATTATCACAACATGAAAACTTAGCATTTTGACAGAAGTACTTGAAAATAAACGAAGCATACAAATAAAAACAAAGCAAAAGCATAAACTAAACATTCAATAGACGTTATCCAATTTCACTTATGAATGTAAGTAAAATAAATTTAGATGTACCATGTAGGGTTTTTACCAAGAGTGTAAGAAAATTGAACATTAGAAATCCATTAATGTAGTTGTTTATATTAAGAGATTAATGGGGGAAAATTTTAATAATTTTGCCACATGACTGATAAACTCTTCAATAAAATTAAATGTATATTGATGAAAAAGACATAGTACCCTCTGGAATAAAANGACACCTCCCTCCCTCCTCCCTCTCTCCCCTCCCCCCCAAGAATGATTGAGCTCCACTTATTCAAAATAATATCCAGACTTCTGGGAAGATGGTGGACTACAGGTGCCCAGGACATATTCCTCCCACAGAAGATGATCTAAATGGGTCCACTGCCACCACCACTGCAGTTGCTGGAGCCATTGTCTGGTCCCAGAATCATTGCCCATCACAGAGCAACTCCCCACATAGCTGCAGTCCTATGGGTAATCTGTCGCTGAAGCTCCAGACTCCACAGATTCTGCAGATGTGAGGAAGGTGGCTGCAGCCACCACCACCATTGCTGCCACCATGAGCTAACCCCACTGCCACCAATGACACCAAAGAGACAGGGAAATGGTTGCAGTGCCAGCACAGCTGCTGTTGCCATGAGATAACCCTGCTGCCACCAAGGACACCACAGATGTGAGGTTGGCAGTCACAGACAGCCACCAGCACTGTTGCCACCCCCACAAAGTAACTCTGCTGCCACTACAGACACTGCAGATGCAAAAGAAGCTATTGCAACCACCAGACACCAAATATGCAAGGGAGGAAATTGCAGCCACTAGTGCTACTGTCAACCCCACAAAGTAACCTTGCTGTCACCAAGGACACTACAGACACTGGGGAGGCAATGGCAATTGCCACTGCTGCTACCACTGCAGTGAGATAACCCTGCTATTTCTGTGGACACCATAACTATGTGGGCCACTTCTACAACCACCACTGCTGCAGTTGCTGCCACTATAATGGCATGAGCAGCCTGCCACTGCCGGAGCCACCACTGCCATGCAAGCAACCCATCAAAGGAACCACCACAGCCACCACAAGGGTGGCCTGCTACCATAGCAGCAAATGCAGTAGCCACTACCAATGTGCAGGTGGATTACTGACCACTCAATTTCATTGACACAAGGAAGTCATTAGTGGAGTCCAGAAAAGGAGACTAATAGAAGAAGCAGCACCTCTACCAGATGGACAGACATCAATGTAGAGATACTAGAAATATGACATGACTAGAAAATATGAGTCCACCAGAGGAATGCAATAATCCTGAACTACCAGTCTCCATAGAGCAAGAAACACATGAACTCACCAAAAGGAATCAAAAGTAACAATCTTAAGGAAACTCAATGAGATAAAAGAAGACCCAGTTAGACAACAAAATAAAACAAGAAAAAATATGCAGCATATGAAGGTAGAAATTTACAAAGTGATTAATACTTTACAAAATAATGTAGCAGAACTTTTTAAACTGAACGAGTCATTCAACAGAAGAAAAATATGTAGTTAAGAGCTGAAGCAGCAAGTTAGAGAAAGTAGAATTTCTGATCTTGAAGATAGTTTCTTTGAAATAACTTAGGAGGACAAAAAATAAATTAAAAAGGAAGAAAGAATTTTTAAAAATTAAGAAAATTTAAAAGAGGTAGCAAACAACCTTAAGTACACAAACATGTGAATCATGGGTGTTCCAGAAGGACAGGAGAAAAGAAAAGACATTGAGAACATATTCAGTGAGATAATAGTGTAAAACTTCCCAGATATAGCGAGAGACATGGACCTTCAGATTCAGGAAGCTCAAAGATCCACAAACAGATTCAATCAGAAAATGCCCTCTCTGAGACACATTGTAGTCAAACTGGCAAAACTCAAAAAGACAAAGAAAGAATCCTAAAAACAGCAAGAGAAAAGCAACAAGTCACCTGTAAGGGAATCCCCATCAGACTAACAGCAGACTTCTCAAGAGAAGCTCTATCGGCCAGAAGAGAATGGGATAATATATTCAAATACTAAAAGAGAAAAGCAAAACAACAGCAACAACAACAACAACAAAACCAATAATGCCAGCCAAGAATACTATATCCAGCAAGGCAATCTTTCAGAAATTAAGAAAAAAAATAGTATCTTTCTCAGATGGAAACAAAACAAAACAAAACAAAACAACAATAATGCCAGCCAAGAATACTATATCCAGCAAGGCAATCTTTCAGAAATTAAGAAAAAAATAGTATCTTTCTCAGATGTAAACAAAACAAAACAAAACAAAACAAAAAAACCCATGGGAGTTCACAACAACCTGACCAGCTCTTCAAGAAATCCTCAAGGGAGTACTGATCTAGAATCCAAAAACCAACAGACACTACCATGAGTACAAAAGAAAGAATAAAACCCACTGGTAGAACAAAAACTCAAACAAGAAAAAACCTTTGTCTTACAACCTCCCAAAACCAACAAACACTGAACACAAAAAATAAAACCAAAACAAGAAACAATAGATATTTAAAACTTTCAAATAAAAATAGATAAAATGCCATGAGTAAGACAATACCTTTAAATGACAACCCTAAATGTAAATTGACAAAATTTCCCATTCAAAACAAACAGACTGGCTAATTGGCTAGACTCAACGATATGCTGTCTACGAGAGACTCACCTTGCCTGTAAAGACACTCATAGACTAAGAACAAATGGATGGAAAAGATATACAATGCAAATGGAAATAAAAAATGAGCAGAAGCTATTCTTTTATCATATAAAATATACTTTAAACCAAAACCTAAAAAAAAAAAAAAATGACAAAGAAGACCACTATATAATGATAAAGAGATCTATCCCGCAAGAAGACATAACAATCATAAATATATATGCACCCAATATTGGAACACCCACATGTAAAACAAACACTATTAAACCTAAGGAAAGGAAAGAGATAGAGCTAAATATGATAACAGTTGGGAGCCTAAACACCCATCTCTAGATATTGGACAGATCATCTAGGCAACAGAGAAACACAGTATTTAAACCACAGTTTAGAGCAGTTGGACTTGGCTGATATCTATAGCACATTTTATCAAAAAATCACAGAACATACATTCTTCTCATCAGCATGAGAACATTCACATGGAACATTCACCAAGATAGACCAAATGTTAGGTCACAAATCAAGCCTCAACAAATTTTAAAAATTGGAATAATTTCCACTATTTCCAATATTTTCAGATCACAACAGATTAAAACTAGAAATCAATGACAAGTGAAATTCAGGAAACTATAAAAACACATGGAAATTAAACAGCATGCTTGTGCACAACATATGGGTACAAGAAGAAATTAAATATGAAATAAAAAAAATTTCCTGAAACTAATGAAAATAAAGACACATCATTCCAAAAAATGTGGGACTCAGCAAAATATAATGTGGGGGAAGTTTATTTCAATAAAGACTTTCAACAAAAGAATAGAAAAATTTTAAATAAACAACCTAATGCTACACCATGAAGAACTTGAAAAACAAGAACAGTTCAATCCCCAAATTAGAAGATCAAGGAAATAATTAAGATTAGAGCAGACATGACTGAAATACAAACCCATAAAGTGATACAAAATATCAATGAAACAAAACGTTGGTTTTTGAGAGGATAAACATAATAGACAAACCATTAGCTAGGCTAACTAAAAAAAAAAAATGTGAGAAAACCAAATAACAAAAAGTGTAAATGAAAAAATACAGGCCGACCCCGTGGCTCACTCAGGAGAGTGCCGCACTGGGAGTGCAGCAGCGCTCCTGCCGCGGGTTCGGATCCTATATAGGGNGGAGAGTGCCGCACTGGGAGTGCAGCAGCGCTCCTGCCGCGGGTTCGGATCCTATATAGGGATGGCCGGTGTGCTCACTGGATGAGCATGGTGCAGGCGACACCAAGCCAAGGGTTGTGATACACTTACCGGTCACAAAAAAAAAAAAAAGAAAAGAAAAAAGAAAAAATACATTACAACTGATACCACAGAAATGCAAATAATCATTAGAGACTACTATAAATAACTCTACAAAAACAAATTTGAAAACCTGGAGGAAATGGATGCATTTCTGGACACTTACAAACTACCAAGACCGAACTAAGAAGAAATAGAAAACCTGAGCAGACTAATAATATTCAATGAGATTTCAGCAGTAATCACAGACTCCCATCAAAGAAAATCCCAGGACCAGATAGCTTTGCCACTGAATTCTACCAAAACTTTAAAGAGGAATTAATACCATTTCTCTTAAAACTATTCCAAAAAATTGAAACAGGAAATTCTCCCAAACTCATTCTATGAGGCTCGCATCACCCTGATACAAAACCAGCCAAAGATACAAACAACAAACAAACCAACAGAAAACTATAGGCCAATATCTTTGAACACCATAGACCAAATATCCTCAAGATATTATCAGAATACAATAGCATGTCGAAAAGATTATACATCATGATCAAGTGGGATTCATCCCAGTGATGCAAGGATGGTTTGACATACACAAGTCAATAAACGTGATATGCCACATTAACAAAATCAAGGACAAACACCTACACAATTATCTCAATAGACACAGAAAAAACATTTGATAAAATTTAATGTCTTTTCATGATGGAGACTCTCAGCAAATTAGGTAGAGAAGGAAAGTATCTCAATGCAATAAAAGCAATATATTACAAATACACCACCAATATGATCCAGAATAGGGAAAAGCTGTAAGCTTTTCTTGTCTTGGGAATAAGACAAGGATGCCCACTGTCACCATTCATCCTTAACATATTATTGGAAGTACTAGCCACAGTAATCAGTCAAGAGAAAGAAATAAAGGGCATCCAGATTGGAAGAGACAAAGTCAAATTGTCTCTGTTTGCAGATGGCTTGATCCTATATACAGAAAAGCCTAAAGACTCTACATAAAAGATCTTAGAGTTGATAAACAATTTCAATAAAGTTGCAGTACACAAAATGAGCATGCAAAAACCAGGAGTGTTATTAAACCTCAACAATGAACCAGCAGGAAAAGAAACCAAGAATGCTAGCCCATTTAGAGCAGTTAAAAAAATTCTAGAAATCAACTTAACTAAGAGGGTAAAATATCTCTACAATGAAAACTACAAATCACTGCTTAAATAAATTAAGAGAACAAGAAAAGATGGAAAGACATTCCATGCTTTTGGATTGGATGAATTAACATCATGAAAATGTCCATACTACCCAAAGCAAT
>NW_007731771.1:4572-5696 GCF_000696425.1 Galeopterus variegatus | reverse complement strand
AAATATGCATCTGAGAAAGGATTAATATCCAGAATATACAAGGAACTCAAACAACTTAATATTAAAAAACAAAAAACAAAAAACAAGTAACCCAATTAAAACATGGGCAAAATATGAGCTGAATAGGCATTTTTGAAAGGAAGTTCTACAAATGGCCAATAGACACATGAAAAAATGCTCAACATCACTAGGAATCCAGGAAATGCAAATTGAAACCACATTGAGGTATCATCTCACCCCAGTTAGCGTGGCTATTATCAAAAAGACAGAGAATAACAAGTGATGACAAGGATACAGAGAAAGTGGAACCCTCCTACACTGTTGGTGGCACTGTAACTTGGTGCAGTCTTTATGGAAAATGGTATGGAGTTTCCTCAAACAACTACAGATAGAACTGCCATATGATCCAGCAATCCTACAATGGGTATATTCCAAAACGAATGGAAACCATCATGTGAAAGGGATACCTGCACACCCTTGTTTATCACAGCTCTATTTGCAATAGCCGAGTTGGAACCAACCTAAATATCTATTGTCAGATGACTGGATAAGAAAAATATGGTATATTAACAAATGGAATATTTCTCAGCCATAAAAAAGAATGAAATACTGCCATTTGAAGCAAAATGGACGATCTTAGAGAAAATTGTGTTGAGTGAAACAATCTAGGCACAGAAAGAGAAATACCACTTGTCCTCACTAATAAGTGGAAGCTTAGAAATAAACCAATATATGAAGAAAGAGAAAGAATACTAAAACACTCCCGATAATAGGTTGAACATTCAAAAGGAGAGAACAGAACTGATGTTAACAGTGGAAAAGGAGGAGTGTGAGGGGGAGTATGGGAGAGATTGGTAGAGGGCCATGAAAAATTATATTTCATAATGTTTAATATACTAATTATAATCATTTGAGCATCACATGTTGTGAACAGGTATTGATATTCAGTTCTGAACCCCACTGATACATACAATCAACTGTGTTCCAACAATACACAACAAATCAAAGCAAAAAACCCCAAAATAATATTCAGCAAAAACAAACAAAAAAAGGTAACAAAATAAATACCAGAAGAATTTGTTATTGGCAGGAAAACAATATTAGTTATTTATAATATATACAGA
>NW_007731771.1:2353-2796 GCF_000696425.1 Galeopterus variegatus | reverse complement strand
ACACACACACACACACACACACACACACACACACACACACACACACACACACTTCTAAGAGCTAGGCAGTCCAAAGAGAAACTGAGCATCTGCCGGCAAAGTAAACATGCTATTTTTAGATGCGAGCTCTGCCTGCCAGCAATTCAGAGCTGCTGCTCACACACTGAAGAAGAACACACAAGAATAGCAACAAGCTAAAAGTACCTGGGTGCCCATGAGCACTAACTCCATCCCCACACAACTTGTTTCCAAAGAATGTGCTGCACCACCCCCAACTGGACCTGAGGCTTGGGGGCCTGACTAAACTACTTCATTTTCCTCAGACTACAATACAATTGTTGAATATAGCTATCCTGCTATGCAATAGATCTCAAAATCTATTTCTTCTACTAGAAACGTTGTGTCCTTTGATCAAATACTTCACATTTTCTCCCTTTCCCATT
>NW_007731771.1:0-1272 GCF_000696425.1 Galeopterus variegatus | reverse complement strand
TCTTCTACTAGAAACGTTGTGTCCTTTGATCAAATACTTCACATTTTCTCCCTTTCCCATTGCACACCTCCCCCCATCCCTACCATTATTCTACTTTCTAATTCTTTGAGTTCAACTGTTTTAGATTTACACATAAGTGATATCATGCTGTGTTTGTCTCCCTGTGCCTGGCTTATTTCACTTGCCATAATGTTCTCCAATTCCATCCATGTCATAGCAGATGACAGTATTTTCCCTCTTTTTAAGGCTGGTAAGTATTTCATTGTGTATATACATACCATGTTTTCTTTATCCATTCATCCATTGATGGACAGTTTGGTTGATTCCATATCTTGGCTATTGTGAGTAATGCTGTAACGAACATCGGAGTTTAGATATCTTTTCAACATATTGATTTCATATTTTTTTTTTTTGGATATGTACCCAGATATGGGATTATATGGTAGTTCTATGTTTAGTTTTTTGTGAAATCTTACCGTTTTTTACAATGGCTTTACTAATTTACAGTCCCCCATAGTGTGTAAGAGTTCCCTTTTCCTGCATACTTGCCAATGGTTATCTTTTACCTTTTTGATATAAGCCATCTAACAGGTGTGAGGTGATATCTCATTGTGATTTTAATTTGCATTTCCCTAGTANTCTTCTACTAGAAACGTTGTGTCCTTTGATCAAATACTTCACATTTTCTCCCTTTCCCATTTCACACCTCCCCCCATCCCTACCATTATTCTACTTTCTAATTCTTTGAGTTCAACTGTTTTAGATTTACACATAAGTGATATCATGCTGTTTGTCTCCCTGTGCCTGGCTTATTTCACTTGCCATAATGTTCTCCAATTCCATCCATGTCATAGCAGATGACAGAATTTTTCCTCTTTTTAAGGCTGATAAGTATTTCATTGTGTATATACATACCATGTTTTCTTTATCCATTCATCCATTGATGGACAGTTTGGTTGATTCCATATCTTGGCTATTGTGAGTAATGCTGTAACGAACATGGGAGTTTAGATATCTTTTCAACATATTGATTTCATATTTTTTTTTGGATATGTACCCAGATATGGGATTATATGGTAGTTCTATGTTTAGTTTTTTGTGAAATCTTACCGTTTTTTACAATGGCTTTACTAATTTACAGTCCCCCACAGTGTGTAAGAGTTCCCTTTTCCTGCATACTTGCCAATGGTTATCTTTTACCTTTTTGATAAAAGCCATCTAACAGGTGTGAGGTGATATCTCATTGTGATTTTAATTTGCATTTCCCTAGTA
>NW_007731770.1:147552-149688 GCF_000696425.1 Galeopterus variegatus | reverse complement strand
ATGAATAAGGGGGATTGAGGTACATGGTTCTGATTTCTTTTGTCAACTTACTGCAGAGAAGTAGGAGCACACTTCTTAAAAGCTCAGAGCTGAGCATTGGGTATTCACAAGGATGAACCTTTGTCAAAGCTTCACCTTTTAGATTTGAATAGCAGCAACAAACCAGGAGACTCTGTCGGTCTTTTCACTCCAGATTTTGGCAGACAGAGAGGTTAAGTGTGTTTATGATCAGCTGGCTCAATTGCGCATACTGGCAAGCNTTTCACTCTAAAAAAGCTATTTAAACATAGGTTTTGAACAATAAAGAATAATAATTGAAGGGTTAAATAAAGAGTTTTGAAAAGATAACACCATGTTAACAGGTGATATAAGAAAAGCATAATTTGTTCAATTTTAATTTTGTTTCAAACCCTCCAGTGAAAAAATGAAGTGTCTTACCAACAAGTACCAAAATGTTGCAAACAAAACTTAATGGGGTAGGAGCCTTTGGGATAAATCTTGTTGGAAGAGATTGGAGGGAGAAAGCCTGTAGAGAGAAGGAATAATGTGAGTTTACATTATGAGGGAGAAATGGAAGAGGTAATTTTTGAGAATGCTTTGGATGCATGAGAATGAATCATGGGAATTAAGGTGGAAGTTAGATTGGGGTATCTGCTCTTCCTCTTGTCTCTGAAGCAGTCCCCTGCTAAATGTCCTCACTTGGTATGAGATGCAGACTCTCAATGGTGCCTACACCTAAGTTCCTATTTCCAGTCTTAGGGACACTACTAGTTCACAGACCACTTGCAAAGGCTTAATGATTAACTGGCCTAGCCCTAGTCTGATGATTGATCTGGGTTTCCTGTCTTTGGAGATCTCCAGCACCAACTGCTTCCTAATGTCAGGGCTGTCTCAGAGAGAGTGATCAGCAGAGATTTGGGGCAATTTTAGCTTTACAGGAAAAAAAATAAGTATAAAAACTGAGAACATGAATACTCATAATTTCCATCAAGAGAAAACATGCAATTCCAAATATAGTTGACGAACTATTATTAAAATAAAAAATAAATCTTTCTCAGTATCTGTTACATGAGAAACGCATGTTTCACATCAAATAGAATGGACCAACTATCAGTTTTCCAATACTGAAACATTCTTCATCTAAAATTTTTGGCCTATAGGGAATTGAAATAGATGCCCTCTAAATTTCCATCCAGGGCTACTATCTGTGATTCTCTGTGTTACAGATAATTGGCCAACTTCCTGGTAACAGGGTTATTTTTTTTCAATTTGTAACAATATGGACATTTTGGAATACAATTGCTGAAGTATGGCACCAGAACACTAAGTATCTCATATAGATCGTGTCAATTTACCTTAATATTGGCAATTATTTTCAATATCTATTTCTCAAGGAAGGAGATGAGTTGATATTATTAGATTATACAAGTGGAGAAGAATTGGATTTCAGGTAAATATTTTGTCCTAGAATATCGAATGGGTATGTAAGTTGAGGGGGGTGAGAACAATCTTTGTGGATTTTGGTAGATGGAAACCATAAATTACAAAAACCTTTTCTTCTATTTTCATCATAATAAACAAATGCTTTAGAGTTTATTGCCTCTACATATCTCATTTGATTTTTCACAATGGACTTTTTTCTAATGCACGTTTTACAGATGAGCAAAGACATTAGAGAGAAAAGTGACTTGTTCAAGGTTGAAATGTGAACACATGCTGAACATAACTTATTTGACCTTATGACTATACTATTCATTAGTCTCTTTAAAATATAGTTTTGTTATCAATTAACATGATTACATAATTTTTATTTGGAGCTCTCAAAATTAACTCTGTTAATAACAATGATAGTAGCTAATTGTATTAAGCACTTACTACATTTCAGTCACCATGCTAAACACTTCGTATTCATCATCTAATTTACTCAGTTTGAATGTGTGCCATTTTCCGAAAATGGAAGTGTACAGCTATAATTATTTGCAGCATAGCATTCTACACTGAAATGATGAAGTAAAGAAGTGGAGGTTTTCTGAATCGATTAGGATAGATTAGGATCCTCTATGATAACAACCAGCAAGTCTTATGGCTTAAAACAAAACAGTTTATTTCTCACTCACATTACATCTCCACTTCTCA
>NW_007731770.1:123585-147534 GCF_000696425.1 Galeopterus variegatus | reverse complement strand
TCATTAGTCTCTTTAAAATATAGTTTTGTTATCAATTAACATGATTACATAATTTTTATTTGGAGCTCTCAAAATTAACTCTGTTAATAACAATGATAGTAGCTAATTGTATTAAGCACTTACTACATTTCAGTCACCGTGCTAAACACTTCGTATTCATCATCTAATTTACTCAGTTTGAATGTGTGCCATTTTCTGAAAATGGAAGTGTACAGCTATAATTATTTGCAGCATAGCATTCTACACTGAAATGATGAAATAAAGAAGTGGAGGTTTTCTGAATCGATTAGGATAGATTAGGATCCTCTATGATAACAACTAGCAAGTCTTATGGCTTAAAACAAAACAGTTTATTTCTCACTCACATTACATCTCCACTTCTCGTATACTGGGAGCTCTGTCCCACACTGTTTTCACTCAGGAAACCAGGCTGATGGAGCAGCCACCGTCTAGAATGTGGCTGGCCACCGTGAAGGGAAAGAGAGATGCTGCATCAGGGCATTGGCACCTAAGGCTTCTGCACAAAAGTGATGCCAGTCACTCTGACCAAAGCAAGTCATATAGTTACACCGGACATCAAGGCAATGGGAGTGAAATCCTACCATGTGCTAGAAAGTAGTGAAATTATTTGGTTGGCAAGTGTTAATGCCTGCCACAGATGGACAGTGTGATTGCAAGACGGACAGCACTTATCATTTCTAGAATAACCGTCTTTGCAAGAAATAGGCATTTACTTTACTCTTCTTTATAAGATCTGTGTTAATTCAGCAACTCTTCATTGAGTGCCCACTAAGCAAGAAACTGTAAAACATAGCAGAGTGTGAAGGTATACAGAAAAAAACCAGAATCCTATTCAATTATTCTGAACCTGAAACTGCAATTTTAATTTTAAAAGGCCTAGATTTGATTTTACTTATTCAGTTGTTTATTTATTCAATCAAACATTTATTCAACAAATAGGCATTGAACACTGTGTTTTTTTATTGACAAGTAATTCTCCAATTCTCTGATACCAACTTGGTGTCCAACAATTCAATTTATTTCTGATACTACCTGGAGTTAGCATAGACCCCATGGGTTAAAGGATTAGTCTCCACAAGACTGCTCCTACTTTAGATACCATCTGCAAATGGGGTGCCCAGGCTACCCACACTTCGTCCACCCTACTACAAATCATCAGTTCCTACAACTCCCCCCTCAGGTTTAATAATTCACTAGAACCTCTTATAGAACTTAGACATTCTTTACTTACAAGTACTGGTTTATTATAAAGGATTCAACTTAGGAACAGCCTAATGGAAGAGATGCATAGGGCAACATATAGGAAGAGAGCGTGGAGCTTCCATGCCCTCTCTGAGCATGCCGCCCTTCCGGCACACTGGTGTGCTCACCAACCAGAAGCTCCTCTGACCCTGTTGTTTAAAGGTTTGTATCCAGGTTCACTATGCAGGCGTGGTTGATTAAATCATTTCCCACTGGTGACTGAACTCAGTCTCCAGCCCCTCTCCCACCCTGGAGGTTGGAGGCTGGGGCTAAAAGATTTAACCCTCTAATCTAACAGTTTTTCTGGTGAACAGCTCCCATCCTGAAGCTAAAAGCCACTCTCCTTCCCCAGTGAGTCATCTCATTAGGGATCTAAAACAAAAGACAGTAAATTCCAAGAGTTTTAGGAGCTCTGTGCTAGGAACCTGGGAGAAAGGTCAAATACTTATATTGTTATTATGCCGCAAATCCCCGCACACAGAGCTTGGTGCAAGGCACTGGGGATACAGTGGTGAAAGGGGTAGACACAGTCCCCGTCCTCATGCAACTTCAAGTTAGGCAAACCTGTTGAAGGGGAGATCACGTTACAGAAGTTTTTAGTGAACGTTGAAACAAAGATAAATAAGACACAATATCTTCTTTTTTAAAAAATAACCAACGACCTCCACATGTGCATGACATCAATTAGTAAACTAACTGGAAGCAGGAAGGAGGTGCTGGATTAGAGATGAAAATTGGAGAAGTAAATACTGAATTTCTGATGACTTGAATCCCTTTTAATCACAATTTTTAAAAATGGTTGTAGTCAAAGGTTGGCACATTTTTCTTGTCAAAACACAGGACAAAGTGCTGGATGGGAGGAGTCAGAAGCGTTTAGCCAAATGAAGAAGATGCTTTGAAATCCTGTCTCAGATGCAATCTAGGTTATACAGCTCATGGAAGAGTCATACATGCATGTGCATGCATACGACAATGTGCACGTGGATTAATGAATGAGTACATGAACTGATAAATTCTCAAGCAAATATGCAAATTAATGAATTATTCAGTATAAACTAGTTATATATAGGGCTTTATTATATCGTTTCCCTTTCTTTGACTTTTGAATTTAGGAGATTTGCTGTATGAATTCTCTGTATAAATTGTAAAACTTTCTTTAAGAACCTCTCGCAAAAACATATCCCTAAACTAACATATTTGTCATATGTTTCTTTTGTTCTGGTTTGTCTCACCCTCCTTGACTTCTCTACATGTCTAAGTAGGAAGTTATTTAGTTCTGCTGAAGTTGTAACCCTGGTGATTTCATTGAAATCGACCTACTCACAAATAATTTTTTTTCATGTGATTACAACATGTAAGAACATGGAGGTTTTCTTTTCCCCCAGTAAGGAAGAGTGCATCTAGAATATTTCATTGCCCTATATGGATATTTTACACATTTTGAGGAAACACTTCCCTCTTTTAAAAACATTAACAGTCATAATGAGTTTGGGACCAATTGAATTAACTTTGTAAGTAAAACGAGATAATCTGTGGTTCAACCATTTTGAACTTCCCAGATGTAATTAAGTGTAGAATATACTTATCTCAAAATCTCAGTTTGTAAACTTTTTGAATTGTTGTTATAGTTTCTAAAACATCTCCATTTTTGAGACTAAGGTTATGAAACAGAAAAAAAAAGTCGTGCTTCAGAGTGTGGTAAAGATGCCTGTGTTTGCAGTTCAAGTTCATGCTGTTTATGGGTCTGCACCCAGTTTAGAGGCAGCAGGTGTAAGAGACTTTGAATATGCTGTATTATTATTCAGCTAACTTCTCCAGTCAATAATAGTGCTCTTCAGTGTCTTTTACGTGAATGGGAGTTTTGCACACATTTTCCTAGGGCTTTCACGGAGTAGCTCCCTCCCCTTGTGGATAAGGTGTCTCAATCTTACTCTACCTCAGGCTGCTTCATTCACTGTTGATGTGATGATTTCTGCCTAGGTGGCACGTGCTTCTCCAGGGAGCAGGGGTCAGGTTTGTCTTGGCCTCTCTTCTTCTGAGGACCCCTCAGAGGAATAGCCCTTTTGACCATGGGCCCAGTCACAAGTCCAGGAGCACCTGCTCACGGCTGGCTACACCTGATGTTTGACCCAGTGACTGGCATTTAACATCCTGTGAAATACAATTTTGTCATACATCTCTCACTTCCCCCAGAGAAGCTATAGAAAAAAACAAAAAACAAAACCAAGCGATGCAATACATTTTTATATTTCCTATTCTCTATGTTGAATGTAGCAGTTTATTTCCTGAACAGCTGTTTGAAGGTTTGAGTATGTTAGATACACAAGAGGTATCAGCATAGACATGAAAAAGGAGGCTGACAAATTGGATACTGATCTTTTTTCAAGGCCTGTGAAGGATTTAGGTTGTTTCACCTTTTAGTGGCATTCCACAGAGGCTAAGATCTTACTTAGAGAGAAAGGCCTTGATGAGCTCTTCGGTACATCAGTGAACAGGTCCATAAAGATGGCGTTCTTTACTCAATGCTCCTGTTTCTGTAAGACAGAAGAGAATTGAGGAATAACAGAAATGCCAGCGGTAGGAGAATATCCAGGATCTTTGATGGAGTTCTTGCTTTGCCATGTTTCCCAACTTCAAGTTATTTGATTTGTGAATGTACCTGATAGCAGATTATGTTTATTGAGCATTTATTGTACACCAGATACTGTACTAAGGGTTTATAAGCTTCGTGTTGCTTGATAGTCATGGAAATCTTGTGTAGGAGGTACTGAAACACTACTATAATCTTCTGACCAAGTTGACATTAATTCACTAACAAACTTCTTTTGGCTTTTCTTCTTTAACCCGTTGATTATCTATTTGTCTCCTACTTCTATAAGGATATTCTAGGGTGCCTTTTTCAGATGCCTTATTAAGACCTTTAACGCTGTGGGTATAATAGCTAATTAATACAGGCTTATTATGTGCTACTTTTTATCCTAAGCAGTTTAAATGCAAATAAGCCCATTTTTAAAAATGAATAAGAGAGATAAGAGACATCCCCAAGCTCACACAGATAGAGAATACAGACACCAGGATTCGAAACAGGCCTACCTGACTGCAGAGCCCGAGGAATTAACCCCTGCTCTGCCAGCTTTCTTTAATGATAACTAACTATTCCCTTAGCAGTCAGTTCTAAAATTTTTAGCCCATTAACTTTGTAAAATTTCCAAAAAAAGTAAAGCAGGAAAATATGTCATTCCGTGGAATCTAAATATTTGAACTTAAAAAGTTTTCAGGCTAGAGAATAGAACTTAATGTAATGCCTACAAGTGAAATAACACTTGTCTGCATTAGATGCTGCTGATATGCAATCGAAAAGTGATTGCCTGTGTCCTAGAAACTTGATCTAATGTAAGTCTCATGAATAAGGGGGATTGAGGTACATGGTTCTGATTTCTTTTGTCAACTTACTGCAGAGAAGCAGGAGCACACCTTTTAAAAGCTCAGAGCTGAACATGGGTATTCATGAGGATGAACCTTTGTCAAAGCTTCATCTTTTAGATTTGAATAGCAGCAACAAACCAGGAGACTCTGTCGGTCTTTTCACTCCAGATTTAGGCAGACAGAGAGGTTAAGTGTGTTTATGATCAGCTGGCTCAATTGCGCATACTGGCAAGCTCTACATTACTTTTAGATCTGTTAGATTGTCTTTTAAATGAGGAAAGATTCAAACAAATGGAGATAATATCCCTACAAGCTGTGAAAGTCTGCCTAGAAATCAATTGGTAAGCTACCTGTTGAGTTTAAAGCAGAAAAGAACTATTAAATGAGGTAAATTTCTGCAGTGGTTTTTAGTGAAAGAGCATGTGTGCCTGTAGTGCACTGGGCCATTGAGAACATTTATTATGTGCTGCTGGTATGCACATTTTTATATAAAGGAAACATAGGCTCAGCTTTGGCCCTATAGAAATGTATTTGCCAGAAACAATGCAAAACCTACACATGCACAGAAAGATGATTTAAATGTGCAAAACTGGAAAAATAAAATAATATGAAAACTTAATAGTTTCATGTGACAGTTCAGCTCTTTTTCTTCTGTTCTGGATCAGCACTTTTGCCAAGTCCTCCCCATGGGAACTCAGGTTACCCCTCTGACAGCAGCATGCCCGTTGTACTTGACGAGGAGGCTTGGTGGGATCCTGAGCAGTGACTTTGAATTGACCTCCAGCATTCAACCATCCTCACTGAAAGGGCTGTGCCAATGAGTGGACTTACAGCTGCCTTTTTGAACCTTCTCTGTGTGCTAAGTACTAAGCCAGTCCTCAGAAAAGCCCTCCAAGGAGGGCAGTGGCACCATGTTGCCAGCACAGACGCCTTTGTTTCTTAGCCATGTGACCTTCAGAAATGAAAGGGCTGTGCCAATGAGTGGACTTACAGCTGCCTTTTTGAACCTTCTCTGTGTGCTAAATACTAAGCCAGTCCTCAGAAAAGCCCTCCAAAGAGGGCAGTGGCACCATGTTGCCAGCACAGACGCCTTTGTTTCTTAGCCATGTGACCTTCAGAAGTGGTTGTACACATCAGAAATCTGTTTCTTTATCTCTGAAAAGGGCATAATAATCATCATCTGTTGTGGGAAAAATTAATGGGATAATTACATTACATAAAACACTTTGAAGTGTTTTGTTTACATTGAGAGTATCCAATAGACATTAAAATTATAATTATTACAAGTGTTATAATTCCCCTTTTATAGCTGGGGAAACTCTCACAATCACAAAATTATTAAGTAGAAAAGCTGAAATCTGAACGCGGCTCTTTCTGACTCCAGATCAAGTGCTCTTTCTAGAATGCAATCGCTTCTACTCATTGAAAACACATGTTCTGAGTTCTGACTACCTGCCAGGTACTCTGTGGGGTGCTGATCAGCAGATGGACTGAGCCCTTCCCTCAGGGAGCTCACATTCCAGCTGCCCTGGGAAACTCTTCTTTCCATGCCACACAGTCCCCGGCACTCAGGGCCACTATCACTGGGTACCCACTGTGCACGAGGCCATTCTGCAACATGGAAATTGTCAGGCTGACTTTGGCGGACATTGTGGGGAGGAGGGTTTCCTAAGAGCAGAAAGGATGGGATGTCTCTCCTGCAGTTTGAGAGAGCAGTGATAGCAGCCACAACAGCAGCCGAGGGGAGCGCCAGGGAGGACGAGGGGAAGAGAGAGCCAGACCGTGGCAGAAATAATAGCACTGGTGGCTTCAGCAGACATTACACTACATGGCACTCACTGCTGCTTTGTGTGGCGTTAAGAGTTTGGACTCTTGAGCAGGATCTCTGGGTTTGCATCTTACCTATGTTGCTTATAAATTATAAGATCTAGTGTGGCTTTCTTAAGCTCTCTGTGCCTCATTTTTCTCATCTGTGAAACCAAGATCGCTGTAATACTGATTTCATAGGAACTTCATAGCCAGGATTACCTATACAGAGAGAAACTGAGTTATTTCTTTAGTGCATGCAAATTCACACGTGCCCTGGCTTATCCTTGTACGTTTTCCCCTCTACAGGGTAGTGTAGTTGGTGATGTAGGTTCCATCCACCTGTGTCCCCTCAGCCTGTCTCGAGGTCACCTAAGGACACTTTGCAAACCGATGGCTGCCCAAGTCTCTCTACCAGAGGGTGTTCTCTAGGAGCCTGCCTGGCCATATGCAAAACATGCCAAAAGTGCCAGGAAGGTGGACTGAATTGGTGAATAAATGAAGGCTGGGATTTGTAGATTAAAAACCCCAGCTTTCTTGCCCCTCAGAGATGAAAGTAAGACTTATTCCACATAGTCTCCTGAAAGCTCTCTGGTGTGGGGAGTGGGGACTAAATCCCAGCTGTGCACAGCAATAGCCTGGCCATTAACCAGATTTCCTCTCTTCCCTTCCTCACTGGCCCACTTTCTCACCCTGCTTCCTGGGATCACCTCCCCAATAAACTACCTGCACCCAAATCTATCCTTGTCTTAGGGTCGGCTTTTAGGAGAGACCCCATGCAAAAGCAGGTGCATATTTTAGAAAAAGACTGCTCCTGCAAACTGTGGCTCCACTATTTAGAGTTTGTAAACTTAAAAAAATGATTAAACATCTTGTTACTTCAATGTCCTCATCTCTCAAAAAGGTGTAGTGATGAAAGGAATATGATATTTTTGTGAAGCTTGCCTGTAACGATACGTGTTAAGTGCTTCTGCTCCATTTCAGTTTTCAATGAATGTTAACTATTATTATTGTTATTATTAATGTTAGTATACTTTAAATCTTCTCTAAATAGATGACATGAACAGCTGTAGATAACTGCAGGATTTACAGATTCTGGCAGCTTGTACGTTTTGAGCTTAAAACTGTTCAAGTTCCTGCTGGCCTATAAGTTACAAACCTATGCCAGTGGAGAAGACATGTAGGTGTTAAGAAAGGACTAAGTAAGCTAGGAGGGTGAAAAGCCAGACTTCCCATGCCTCAGTAGATGGTCTGACATGGACACTGAGAGAGAGCATCGTGAAATAGAAGTGAAATGAATTAACATAAAAATTCATGTTCCTGGTACACTATGGAAATGGTTTTCTAGAACTTTGCTAAAATTTTGAAAAATTCAGTAGGAGCGCCTCTGAATGTAAATGGTATGTTAAGAAGGAATATTCTAACAAGCATTTGTTGAGTGCCCTTTATGTCCCAGATATTCTGTGTGTATACCCAGTGATGAAGATAAATATGACTTGGGCCCTGCTCTCAAGGCCGGTGGGGGAGACATGTAAACAGATAAATTATAGCACCAAGCGCTATAGCTGCACCAAGAAGAGCAACAGATTCATTTAGGCTAAGGCTGGGAAGAAGGACCGAAGGGGATTTTTACTTACTTTAATGTGCACAGGAGGTAGCTTTGCAAATAAGGTACCCGAAGCTCAAAGAATGTGAGTTGACTAAGGCATACAGCTGCCAAGTGGGGAGCTAGCGTATGAACCAAAGTTTTCTATCTCCAAGGTGCTTTCCATCATGCCAGGCTGACAGGTGAAAGGCACAATGGTGACAGGTGGAAAGACACAGTGAGACTTACTCTAGGTACATCTACCCCTGATGACTCCTGATGGCAAGAAATCCTAGCAGTTCTCTCTGTTTATAGTCATAGAGTTCCAGGGCAGGTGGCAGTTAGAATTCTCTTTTTGTTCATTGCACAGAAAATAACATGAAACCAGGGTAACTCATACACATGTAATTTGAGCATTAGGACAAAAGGGGAGGGGGGCATCTGGATGACCTGTTACTTAAAATCGTAAAAATAATATGTTTTCCTAAGCAAGATCAAGGACATAAAATGAACTGTGATCAGGAATCACATACTCAGTTTTGGCTTTTCTACATTTATTGATTCCCAACTTGAAATTATCTTTTATTAAGGTGTCCTTCCCTGTAAGGCAGAATTAGTCGACCTTTGTGATTTATCAGATTATTTGGATATAGAACTAATGAGGTTTTTTTTTTTTTTTCCAAACTATCAAGAACTTAGAGTTGTAAAGCAGGATTTGGAGAATGGATTGTTTGGGGGGGTAATGGTATAAAGAATCAATAGCATCCGAATGTCCAAAATAATTCGCATTCTACTAGAAATAAGTAATGGTGTCTGCCCTTAGAAGGTCAAATAAGACATAAGAAAATTTTAAAAATAAATTTACAAAAGGACATAACCAATTTATAAGCAATAATCATACCATTTTGTGATATTGTATAAGAAAATAGGTGGAGTTCATCTCAGAAGAAGTGAGGACAAGAAACCAGCATTTATTGAACCCTTACTACAGACTTCTGTGCTGTGTTTATCAATAATCCCATTTTACAGATGGGGACCATGACAATCAGATATTTAGTTCTAAGTGTCTTACCTAAAGGAACAGAAGTGGAGCTAGAAACCAAGTTCTTTGTTCAACTCTGAGAAAACTATTCTCTTCACTATAGACCATGCTGTCTTGGTGAAAATATCCCAAAGGAGCTGGTGTTGCATTATAATACCAAGGAGAGGAATGTAACATTGCGATTAGGTGATGGGAGATGGTCTCAGGAACACGGAAGTACACGAGCAAATTTTTGGAAGCAGAAAAAGATTGTGATCCTGGGAGCCAAGGAAGCTATTTGGACAGAAGGGACACTATGGCCTTGGGAATTAGGTAGAAATAGGGAAAGTCAGGCTCTGTGGCACTGGCTGGTGGAGGAGTCTGCAGCCAGCAGTTGGTTAGGTTGAATTCAATAATATTTTTAAACTTATATTTTTCTGAGTCAAACACTAGAGAACAAAAGGCAAGCCTCCAGCCTCAGGGAGATGACAGGTTACAGAATTCGATTTTAGCTCCAGAACCTAAAAGGTTGAAAGGTGGTCTACTTTTTGTGTTTGATCTAGAAGAATCCTAAAAAGTAAGGTTTAATAGTCATGATTGAAGTGGTGGATATGGGATTGGAGTCTGATTGCATTGTATAAAATATTCCACTGGCTGGGACAGCTTCTGCAGAAAGAATGCTATAACAATGTAGATATAAGTCAGCAGGGGAGTGGACAAGGGTCTTGAGCGTAGGAAAAAGCACTGGGCACATTTGTGGCTGAGAAGTGGTGGACTTAGCAACTTCGGCGTGCTTAGGAAGGAGACAGGCAGGTATAGAGCACGTGCTATTAATTCTTAACCTCGAGTCATATCTTGCCAGTAATTAGGAGACTGGGAGTTTTTTTTTTTTTTTTTCATATTTCTTCCAGACATATATTGTTTTTATTGTTACACCAGATAGAACCCAATATAAGGAGGAGTTCAGTGAATTAATTAAAAATCCAGGATACATTTTTTATGTTAGTCAGGGTTCTCAGAGTTGCTGGATTTTACAGATATGAGATACCAACTCACCTTATAGGGACTCAAAGGAACTCAAAATCTAGGTGAGGGGCAGGAAGATAGCCCACAGGCAATTCCAGTGTTTGCAGTTGGAATTTGCCATAAAATATCTACAATTTTTATTATCTATTCCTCCTTCGTGATTTGATGATGCCCTATTATATATTATTATATATGCTCTATTATGGCAGGTTTCACTTTGTACTGAAATGGTGGGGTTACCCTTCTGTCTCCACCACTAGCCTGTGTGTTTCATGAGAACAAAAGCAGTGTCATCCTTTTTTGAGGTCCTGACACTTAGAATGTGGCTCAAAGTTAGGAAGTCAATAAATATTTGAATGAAAGAGTGCATGAAAGAATAAATGGTAGACTCTCTTGTTATAATTATTGCTGTAATTTATAGTGTATGTATAAATATAATCCAAGATAACAAAACAATTTGGCAATGCTCTATAAATTTGCTATAATAGAAAATGCCAGAAAGACCAACATACTTTCTTATTTAACACTGGCTAAAGGACCTTCAGTCACTGGGCAGATATTTTTTGAGCATCTACTTTCTGGCAGGCAATGTGTGAAACATTGGGGATTGTCTTCAATTGTTTTCTTTTAAAGTGATGAAGATGTTATTTAAAGTTTGTTTTTTAAATTGACATGTAAAATTGTATGCATTTATTATGTACAACATGATGTTTTGAAGTATGTATACATTGTGGAATGGTCAAATCTAGCTAATTAACAAATTTATTACCTTGCATAGTTATTGTTTTTTGTAGTGAGAACACATAACATTCACTCTCAGCATTTTTCAAGTATATGATATATCGTCATTAACTATAGTCACCATGCTGTACAATAGATCTGGCATTTATTTTTCCTATCCAACTGTAAATATGTACCCTTTGACCAACGTATCCCACCTTCCCCTCCCCCGGCCACCACAGGCTCTGGTAACCACTTGTCTTCAATCATTTTTAAATACTTATTGTTGAAATGGAAATGTATTTGTTGAAATATTTTGAAGCCTTTGGGATATGGTAATATGGTTATTTTATGCTATCAGTTATTGTTCTTTGAGCTTTAGTTGGTTCTTGTAAATCAAATGTCATTTGAGAACAGAACACAGGAGGGCACCAGAGAACAAGAAAAAAACCAACAACAAACTCTTAAATAAACCCAAACACTGAACTTCCGGCTCTGGAATAGAGACCTTGCTAAATTTATGGTTACTCTGCAGTCTATTTCTATTAAATATCATTCTTTAAATGCACATGAGGTATTTTTAAGTGTAAGAGAGCTTTCCAAACTTTCATTAGAGAAAGGAAACTGTCCATTTCCAAGTAATGCATCGAGTTCATGCATCGAGTGTATGCATGGCCAGAAGGCAAGTGTATGAAGAGAACTCAGGGAGTGGCCTTGCACACACGATGCACTAATGCATTTTATAGTCTCCCCCCCAGGCCCAGCCAAAGCCCTATTTCTGGAGGGGAAGCCAATCCCCTGAGCAGATTCACAAACCACTGCAGCTCCAACTCTCTTACCTTTATTCCAGCCACGGCAGGTCTCCCTGGGGGTGGAGACCCAAGGGTGCTGTTTAAGAAGAAAAGACAATGGGCTTAAATGTTGACTCACTTCTATATGCATCCCTGTCCTTAAATAGATGGCTCCCAGGCACATGGGAGAGGGGCCTTGAGGCAACAGTGCCCGAGCTACTTCAGGTGCTAAGTTATGATTAGAATTTTAAAAACACTGATCATGGCTTCTATGTCATCATAGTCTTAGCTCCTGATGTCACTGGGAGGTTGGGACAGTTTGTATGTGAAAGTGATCAATGAAAACCCAATTCTTTGAATTCAAGGGGCTGTGGGTACATATATGTGAACATACACAGCTCTAATCTGCTCCATCTGGCTCTGGAATTCCAGGTCCCTATTTCCGATTATCTGTTAGTCATGTTCATGCATATATCACAACGACAACTGAAATTCAGGATGTTTAAAGTAGAACTCATCCGTGATTTTTTTTTGAAACCCAGCTCTTTCTTTCTTTGTTTCATCTAAATTAAGTGGCAAGACCAAGTTATCCAGGCTGGAAAACTATAAATAAGCCCTCCACCCATCTGTCCTTTTTATACCTTTTATTCATTTCTCTCCGTTATAGAGTATTTTAAATTCAGAATTTATTTGCCTCTTTCCCAAGTAAGTTCAATAGTCTCTCGGTCATCAGTCTGTCCTCCTGTTCCTCTACTCCACCCTGCACTCTTTTACTTAACTTTCCAAAGCTGCTTCATTGCTTACAGAGTTCCGTCCAATTCCTCAGCACTGTATAGAATCTATCTGCTATCTTTCCTACCTTAGCTCCCACTTCACAACTCACAGTCCTCCTCCCCAATGCACAAAAACACACATACCCCTTACTGGATGTCCATCTTCTAGCTGTTGGACTTATTTTGCTCCAGTAACCTCTGCTGGATGTGATTTAGCACAGAGGTTAAACACATAGGCTCCAGAATTAAACCAGGGGCTTGCAGGAAAAATATTCCCCACCTACCTTTTTTCATAGACAAACTTTTATTGGAACACAGGAATGGACTAAGCAAAAACATGGAAAAATTTCACAATAAAAGATGCTGGACAAAAAAAGAGCACATACTGTATGGTTCCATTTATTTAAATCTAGAAAATGCAAACTAATCTATAGTGATAGAAGACCGACCATTGGTTGCCTGAAGAGAGGCCAGAAGAAGGGAATACAAATTAGCATGAGGAAGCTTTTTGGGGTGATGATTTCATGGGTCTATTCATATGTCAAAACTTATCAAATCGTATATCTTAAATATGTGCAGTTTATCATACGTCAATTATACTGCAGTTTAAAAGAAGACATTATGGGTAACATTCAGCATCAGCCATTCCCATAGTCTCAGCCTAAATTAGCCTGAAGAGTTACCTGTGTCTTAAAAGTGAGGTCACTGAAGTAATTCTCCAGTCTGCGGTTCCCACTCTATTACTAGTTTTAAGAATCTTAACCTTTTTATGCCTTCAGTCCCTCATCAAAGACATAGAAGGGCTGAACTCGATCCTCTTCAAAGCAACTTCTAGAGTTGCTCTAATATCCATTTTACACGTCCATTCAACAAATATTTTGGTGGTACCTATATTTTTTCAGGTAATGGGTTAATGGTATATAAATTTACCTACCCTACTCTTGCTGTATGTGATACCTCTGCTGTTAAAACACGCTTCTTTCTTAAGTATTGCATTTCTCTTTATAACAGCAGGATTCATCTGGTAAAATATTCCTTTATAGTAGCCGAGAAGTAGGGCTCTCAGTTTTTTTGTTTGGACAAATAACCCTTCTACATTGCACATCACCTGATTTGGTCTCCCAAATTTGTGTTCCCATTTTTAGAATCTGAAAATAGCAGCATGATTTTAGTTAGGTTGAGAAATTGTACTTTTATTTTATTTTTTATTTTTTATGTTATGATTACAGAATGTAAACATGTTTTGTGGCCCTTAACCAAGTTTAAAAAAGAAACACAAGAAAAAATTAGAAATAGAAAGATATTTTATGAGAATATGACAGACTTTGGAATGGAAAATATCAGTGGGAATTTCTCCATATCTTAAAGCCATACCAATGACACTGACTTCAGATGGTGGCCTTAAAGTGGAGTACATTGTTACAGGAATTTATAAACTCCTTAAGACGTCCCAAAGTTCATGGCTGAATAATATTCCCTTGAGAGAATGTGCTGCAGTTTCTTTAAAACGTGACTGCTTGGGCCGGCCCGGTGGTGCACTGGATAGTGCGCCGCTTGGGAGGCACAGCAGCGCTCCCGCCCGAGGGTTCGGATCCCACATACAGACCGGTTCCCGCTCACTGGCTGAGCGAGGCGCGGGAGCAGCGCCGAGGGTTGCGATCCCGTTGCCGGTCCCGGTCTGGTGCGGGGGCGACACTGAGGGTTGCGATCCGTTGCCGGACACGGAAAAAGACAAAAAGACAAAAAAAAAAAAAGAATATGTAGTCGGTTTGATATCAGTCCTTTGAGGTTGACAAAAAAAAAAAAAAAAAAAAAAAAAAAAAAAAAAAAAAAAAAAAAAAAAAAAAAAAAAAAAAAAAAAAAAAAAAAAAAAAAAAAAAAAAACGTGACTGCTTAAAATCTAAACGACCCTATGCCGGCCTTACTTATCTCTAGGGAAGCTTCCTTAACAACACATCAGCACTGTTAGGTTTTTTAAAGGAATATGACTTTAATATTGGAATAAGCCAGAGACTGAAGAAATAGAGAAAACATAATCACATTTAGACAAGCAATTATTATTAGCGTCCAGGTAGGCTGTTGGAATAGCCATGACATGATTTGCTAATTATTCATTTATTGATCTACATGGAATTGATCATGAAAAGGGCAGATATGGAAGAGAGACTGTGCTGTACACATTTCCTGAGTTATCTCATTTATTGCTCAGTGTAAATCCCTTGATGAAAGCAATTATTATTCTTAACAGTTTGCAACTTGGAGAGACTGAGGCTGAGAGATATTTGGGCCATGGTCACACAACTAGTACTTACCGGAGCAGGAATTTGGAGCCAGATCTGGCTAGCTTGAAACCCCATGTTCTTTCTCATACCCTGCTGGCTCACTGCTTATTGTGAAGCATTTGAGTTATCATACGGCTATTTCCTTCACCTGGTGTTTTCAGCGTGCTGGTTTCAGTTTCTTAGGGGCACCCTGCTGGCCCGCGTGAGAGATTATGGAACTGTGTTGTAATCATGGCGGGCTATTATCTCTGCAAACTCTCCTGACACCGTCAGTGCAACAGGAAGGGAGGATAATCCTAGATGGACGTGGTGAGAAATCTCAGTCTTTCTTTATTTCACATTAGGATTTTTTTCCCTATCGGCAGTTTTTGCACTGACTTGGTGGAGTTTTAGAAGGTTGAGTTTATTTTGGCTGAACAGTAAATAAATTGGTTCTTCAGGACATTTTCTCCTTTGTGTACACAGAGTTTCTAAGTCCTGTTTAAACCTTTGCGAAATAGATGTTGCATATCTCTGGCTGGAAAAGGCAGTCAGGAGTTGGTTTCTCTGCGTCCAGCCTCATTCCCCAGTCTTGCAGACTTTACCTGTTAAGGTTCAAAGTGATTGTTCTAAGATAATAATCCGACTGTGTCAGTCCCTGTGGCCTGTGGGAAATTACCTTGGTGCCCACAGTACATTCAGGCAGGCTGGTCCAAAGGTCATGGAAAAGAAAGGCTCATAGACAAAATTAAGATGTAAAATTATATGGTTCATTAAATCAATTTAAAGCACTTAGCAAAAAGCAAAGGGAAAGTGATCAGGCAGATAAACACACAGGATAATGTGCAAGTGGATAGAAAGATGACCCTGCCTGAATCCTGGGTACACAATGCTTACACATCTTGGTTCTCTCTTTGCAATATTAGCCGTTCTTGCTGATGGGTGCTTACAAGAACCAGAGTTGAGGTTAAGAAAGGGGATGCAGTAGCTAGGAGGCATCTGGAGCCATCACACCATTGCCCTACTGGAGAGACATGAGGGCAAGTAGATCTGGCCGCAGCATGCCAGTTAGCCTGATGACCAGATACACAGTTTTGGTTTTTTTTGTTTGTTTTTTATCTGTATGTCTTAAGCAGAGCAAGTGTGGAGCCAGAATGAGACCGTAATGGGTGTCATCAATGGGTTGATCAATTTAGATATGACAGCTGTCAATCAGACATGGTCTGAGCTTTATAAATATTTAGGGTTTACTCAGTACTTTCATCCCTTTCTACAGGCAAGTGACTCTCCTGTTCGTTCTGTCCTTTTTATTTATTTTCTACACGCGTGTGCTTTCTTTATTTCCTCTATGTCTAACAGGTTTTGGAGATTGTCCGTTTGCTCTCTATACTTGACACCCCCTATGGGTTTTATTTATTCCACTTGTTTCCGTTGCTCCTAAATAATACAGAACACATACTGCAACCTGTTAAGATATTTTAAGAGTTCTTTTTGGTCTAGAAGATAAAATAAAGCATAGCATAAAGATTCTTATAATCTGGTCCTGGTTACCTCTTTAGACTCATCTCTTACCTCTCATATAAGTTCCCTTCACTTCCCTGCCATGGAGAACTGCTCACAATTCCCTGAACTTGCCATGCTCTCCTAATATCTACGTATGGTGGGGAATGTTCTTCCATCTCGGGTCTATCTGGAGCAGTACATCCTGCTCATCCTTTGGGAAACATAAACTTCTTTTCTTTCCTACGAAGTATTACTTGAACACCTCTATCTTTCTGAAGCCAAACCCAGACCAAAAGGCATATACACACACAAATACCTCCTTACTCTTACAGTGTTCTTAAAGTGTAGTGTAGAGAGTACACTCTAGTATTAAAACACTCAAAACATGGTATTTCATTCTCTCTCCTCCATTAGACTCTAAGTAACTTTGATCCAGGGAACATAATATATCTTTCCTTTTATACCCAGTCACTAGGGTGTTATAAATGAGCAGTGATTATTTGATGAGTAGTTGTTTGATTATTTGATTATTTATGGAATTAATGAGTATTTAATAAATAAACATTATTATGCAACTATTTGGTGAATATTTGTTCTTAGGGTACAGAGAATTTTTATACTTGTCATTTTAAAATTCAGTTATTATGGGATAATTCTTTCTCTTCATTTCTTCCTTTGAACTTTGTTTTACAAACTACTATTTACTTCTACTTAAATATGTCTTTTATTACTTATATGTCTCAAATATGTCTTTTGTCAATTAATAATAACCACAAGCAGCATTGATCTTTTGGGCACTTACTGTGTGCCAGGCTGTGTGTTAGAACTTGTCCTTCCGCTGGTCACAAGGGAACTGGATCAAACCACAACACTGCATGAATGGTAGCTAGGGTTGTGATTTAGTAGAAGCATATGAGCCCTCATACAGGATAACTGAATGTAATAACATGTAACCACATTTTCTCCATTTATGTGTTAGAAGATGTTCCTTGATTCATGATTTGAATTTCAATGTCCATAAGCTGCATTTATATTCGTTCATATAAACACATGTTGAATAACTACCAAGTCTAAGCCTTGAACTAGAACCTGAAAGAGACAGTGCGGCTTTTGCCCTCCTGGTGAGCTTGTAGCCAGTATGATCTCAAAATGAATGGGAAGTAGAAAGTCAGGTTACTGAGGTCAGCATGACCCACTTCAAATCTAATTGGGGACACTGAGTTCCCACAGACATTACAGTCAGATTCCAGTCAATATAAACTCACTGCATAATTAAATACCCTGATATGCAAATGTCCTCTCCCTCAGCAACATAATCCAGAGCCTGCAGGGATTTCACCTCTTCTCATCCAGGACACTCCTGGGGATGGGAGGGACTTCCCTGCTGCCTCACACACCCATTTTCCGTTCTCACCCAGCCTAAATATCAGTTTAAAGAAGTATGTCTAGTTTCTTTACCATCTTTAGTTCCAAGCCTCCGCTCCTGCACCCTCAGAAGCAGCGCTGGTCAAGTAGACCTGGTCTGAAGTCCTATCCACTACTCACATATTCATCATCTGTCCAGAAGGCTGTTAAGAGCAGAGGCTTGACTCTCAGATAAGACTATTTTTGGATCTACTTATGAGCTGTTTGCCTCCGGCCAAGATAATGTAACATTCCTGTTTCTTGCTTTCGTCATCTATGAAATGGGATAACAGTGCTTACTTCCCAGTATTGTGAGGATTAAGCATTAAGCCCAATACAAGGTATATCAGTGACTTCAGGCCTCATCATCCCCACTGGGCTCCCACGGTCCTTCCCTCTAGCACCCCTGTGCCATGTCTGGGACTGTCTAGTTAACCTCTGAAATGAATAAGAGCCCTAGTTTATGTTTGCATTCTAAAAGAGCCACCGGAAGCAAAAATGTGTGGAGCGGAAGCATCATTTAGAGTCATAGAAAATCTGAAATGGCTTGCTGTTGGGACAGCAAGTGAGAGAGATCTGTAAGCTCATGTTCTAGTCACAGTGGACCCAATGTTGGGTTGGGCTTGATGGGTCATCTTAGTAGGCAGTGCAGTGGGAAGCCTATATAGCAGAGCAGTTCAGAGTACAGGCTCTGGAGCCAATGCATGGTTTGTCCAGGAAGAGTCACCCCAAAAAGCCACAAACTCTTCATGTATGGAATCACCATATGACCTTCGAACCTCTCTCAAGTGTCTCCCAGTTTTGCTCATCAGAATACCCTTTTCCTCTCTCTCATCAACTAGCTTATCACCAACCTTCCAAAGTCCTGCTCTTGATTCATCCTAGTCTTTCCTATGTTCTTCAGCAGCTCTGTCTCTGACTCTTTAACTCTTGCTGCCTTCACACCGAGCCTCTACTCCCAGCCATGGGAGCCATGATGAGTGATTCAGAGCTAGAGAATATGTCAGACATGAAAGATTTGCAATAAAGGAATAACAAGTTCACTAAAACACACATTTGAAATAATTTTTTCAAGTAGGGTTTGGACCTAAAAATCTTTCAAATATATAAGAATGAGGGAGTACTCTCAATACACATAAAAATAAACAAAAATGGATATCTTGAGGGTATGACCTTAAGAGAGGGTTGGGAAAATAAGAGATGTCATGGAGAAAACCTGGAAAAAGAAATAGAAAAGGGAAGCTGAGGAGAGAAAGAAAGGTTGGCAAAAGACAAGTCACAAATCAAATTGTAGTTGAAGTCATATGATGGGTGGTTCAGGGAGTGTTACATGTATAGAGAAAGAAAGCACAGGTTGGAACTTTGGGGACCACCAGAATCAAGTAACAGACAGAGGAAGAGGCAGGGGTAAGGGGGGTTGAGCATCTAGGTTCATAAAAGTGGGAAACCGAGGAGAGTCATTTCACTGGATATGGAACTGGTTGGTGAAGTTAGTGGTGATAAAGAGGACAGAAAAGTGTTCAGCGAACTTGGCAGTTTGCAGATTACTAGTAACCAAATAACAAGCTGCTGAAAGGTGGGTGGGAAGGGTTCAGAGGGCGGAAGCACACTCAGCAGCAGTAACCGGGGTGTAAATGGGATCTGAGAGGACGAGCCCCATCGGGCGGGCCACTCTAAAGAGTCGAGGCAGGTGACAGCAAGAGGAAGAGCGGGGTCCTGTGGAGGGCTTCTGTGAGCGGGGTGAAGGTTGGGGGCACCTAAAGGGAAGAGCTCACAGAAAGGCAAAGTCTGAAGGTGGAGGAAAGAGGGGAGATCATTGTTAAAACAAGATTCCAAAAGATGGAGAAGAGAGCTTAGTCTCGATCCTTGCTCTGATAATGGAAGGCAAGCTTTGGGCTAAACTTATGGGTATAAGGAAGGGATTTGATTCATTCACTTAACAAGCACCCCCTGAGTGCATAGATGCAGAGGTGGATGTTTTGGTCTTAGCTTTAAAGGTGCCTCCAATCTGGGTGGGGATATGGATGGCTAAAGAACCTGTTTACAACAGCATGAAATAAACTACGGAAGGTACTGACCGGAGGAGTCCATGGGAAAGAGAATAGCAGATGGTGATGAGAGAGACATTCAAGTTTCCCTGTGAGTTACAGGTTGCGTTGGGAGGGAAATGAAACTAACTGTAGGAAAACAGGGGTTGGTTACGTCTCTGAAATTTCAGGAGCATCAGATTTGGGAAACTCTGTGAATATTTGCTAGTGGAGTGTAGCCTGAGACAGTTCTCGACTTACTTTCTTCTGGTATGCAGAACAAAAGTATCTAGAAGTGATATTCTCACTTCTGGCTATAAAAATGCAAGGGTTGTGGAAGCTTCCAGTAGAACCACAGGCAACAGTTGACAGTGCAAAGAGCACTGAACTGGGAGTCAGAGCTGCCGTCCACTTACATGGTCATGGGCAATTCCTTCCACTGGTGCAGGGCCTCAGAATTCACTTTAGTAAAATGAAAGATTGTTCTCCATTTTTTCAAAGTGTGGGCAAGAATCCCTTGTGTAGTGGGTCAAAGGGTGTCCCCTAAAAATTCATGTCCACCAGGAATCTCAGAAGTTTATTTGTAAATAGGGACTTTGCAAATGTAATTACTTAAGATCAGGTCATACTGGATTAGCATAGGCCCTAAATCCAATGACTGGTGTCCTATCAGAAGAGGGCACACAGAGACGAAGGCCATGTGAGGAGAGCAGCAGAGAATGGAGTGATGCAACTACATGCCGAGGAATGCCAAGGATTGCAGGCAACCGCCAGGAGCTAGGACGAGGCAAACAAAGGTTCTCCCCTAGAGCCTTCACAACCCTGCTCACACCTTGATTTCAGACTTCTGGCCTCCAGAACTGTGAGAGAGTAAATTTCGTTTGCAAGCCACCAAGTTTGTGCTCATTTGTTACAGCTATCCTAGGAAACTAATGCAACCCATATCAGGAAAACCTAGGATCTTGTTTAAATGCCATTTCCTAGATCCCATCCCAGATTGTATGAATCAGAAGTACTGAGACTGGAGTCCTGCAATCCGAATTATTAACATTAGCGATAGATGCCCCTTATGAAGTTTAAATAATGTGAGAACCCCTGGCCTAGATTAGTCCTCAACAGCTCTGAAAAATCTGAAAGTTAAAATGACAGGACTATTTCATGCATATTGATGACATCCCCCTGGGTGAAGTGTGACACCTGCCATCCTGTATAGATCACAGACAGAGGACTTTATTACGTTAAAGTGAAAGAAATAACCAGATTATTTCCAAAATACGTGCTTCTAGACACTTTTATGTGTTTTGTGTTCTGGCAGCATTTTAAAGATAAAAGTCTTAGGTATTTTATTGTTCCAGAAGAGAGATTTACCTTTGAGCAATTTGACAAATGTTGAAATTTCTCTTAATCTGTTTTCTTCCCTGTCATTTTCTCTATATGTGTCTCTCTTCTTCCATCTTATCTTGCCTTTCTTCTCTTCTCTGCCTCTCTTCATTTTCTATTCACTCAGAAATTAAAGGCACATCATTGCGTACATTGATTTAATAGTTTCATATTCTTTATCCTGAAGGACATGGGAGAATATTTCACTGTGAGGATTAGCCTTTGCCTGTCTTAGCCATTTTTGGCGCATGTCTTGGCTAAGAGAGACTGTATAGTGTAGAAGTTGAGGGAAAAAGGGAACTAAGCTGTCCAGGTTCAAATCCCAGCAATTACTACTTATGTGACCTTGGGCAGACGGCTTAATGATTTTCGGCCTCAGTGTCCTCATATATAAAGTGTGGATATTAATAGGTCCTATGCATCAGTCAGATCCTGTGTCCTCATATATAAAACGTGGATATTAATAGGTCCTATGCATCAATCAGTCAGATCCTATCAGGTACGCTGAGTAACCAACGCCTCCCTGCTATCTTAGTGACTTAGAAGAACAAAGCTTTATTCACGGCCCATAATAATGTCCGTCATGGTTCTGCTGCAGCACTGCTTTATGTCCTCTTCATTTCTGGACCCCAGCTGAAGAAGCAGCATAGCTGGGCAGGAAATAGAATCCTCCAGAAAGGCCAAACCTACTAGGAAGGGACAGCAAATACTGTATTGCCAAAAAATTATACAGTGAGCCATCACGATCTTATAGGATTGATGTGAATATTAAGTTAATATAGGTTAAGCACTCAGAATGATGTCTGGTGACCAGTGTCTGGTAAGTACTATGTACATATTATGTTATTTAACAGTGTCTACTGCAAGTATGAGAAGACATTTATTCATTCACTCTTCAACTTTATTTGAGAATCCGGTGTGCATGCAAAGGACATTGCTATTTAAAGTTGAGAAGCATACAGAAATGAAGATCTTGGTCTATGCCTTGTAGGATCTATATAATCCTGCATGAACAATGTAAGGAGGACAGGATAGTTAATGACTCAGACTTCCGGATGGACCGAGGGCCCTACCATCAGGTTACTTAGTGAACACCTCTGTACCCATTCCTCCCACGCAATTGGTTTTTATTTGTTCGACTCCCGCAGTAGACCGCAGAGCTCCTTGAGAATAACGAATGTGTCTCTTGCATCTTTGCACCTCCAGAGCCTTCCACAATGCCTGTAGAGTAGGTCCTGAAATTTTAAATTAAACTCTTTCTTTATATAGCATGGAAGTGGGGTGGTGATTTCATCCTCATCACTAGGAACAGTTTCCTTCTGCTGTATGCCCCCAGCTAAATCAGGAATTGAGTGCATAAAGTGGTCAGCAGTCTGAAGTTTACATCCATGCTTTGCTCAAACTGTTGCACAGAGATGAAAAGAAAGCACATGATAATTAGTTATGTTTGCCAAGGTAACATGCCTGACCCGTGGCTACATTTGCTGCATTAGGAGCCAGTTGCATTCAAGTCTTATTTAAGGGGAGACAAATAAATTTGAATTAAAAAACTCGATTTATTTTTGTTGATGCTGTGGTGTTAACTGCTTTTTCTCTCTGTGCTTGTCTTGCAAGTTTTATTTTAGTGGGCACTCTAAAGAGATATTTCTAGTGAAATGAAGAGCTGTAATTTCTCATTTTCTAACCTACATACATATTATTTTGGGAAGGAGAAATATCATCTTAGTGAGGACCAGAATAGGCTGCTAATCCAGTCTCCTGGATCCCCCAGTTACATAAGCCAGACATTAAGAGGATAAGAGGGTCTACCCAGGTGCTAAGACCATTCCATGTGGTGGCTGCCTCTGTCCACAGTGTGTGATCAGCTAAAGCCATCAAGCCATAAGCTGATAGGCCTTGTAATTATCATTCCAAAGATTCAGCTGCAAGTATCACTCGTTTCCCATTCTTACCTTAGATTTAGCACTTTCTACCGTAGAACACAGATGCTGCAGAAATGGGCATGGATCTGGAAATGCCATCTTCACAGGACTCTTTTTCTTGGGATACTTTTAAAACCTAGTGATTATATCTTTATATCTAAAATAAAACTCACCTTCTGGAGTGTGGTAATGATTTAGAAACATATAGAGCCTAAAGGGACATTAGTATTGAGATCATATCTCTTAGCTTCTTTCTGGAACAGACCTAAGCAATTTAAGAAGGGTGGTGATCTCACGGTCTCGAAAGTCCTCCACGGTTCACAGTGAAGAGCTATATGATTGCCTTCAGAGATCTATGCCACTTCCTCTCAGCCTTCAGTGCTTGGTCAGTTTTTGGTCATTTACAGCCATCGCCCTTCAGTGTGCCCTGAGTGCTGACAGCAGACCTACTGTCCTCTGTGGACTTCATAGACTTCAGGCAGCTACATAGCTTAATAGGAAGAACTCTACCTAGGCAGTCAGGAAGCTTGGATTCTTAACTTAATTTCACAATTTAATGGCTCTGTGACCTTGGGGAAGTCACTTAACCTCTCTGAATCTCATTCTAGGCAACTGAGGTTACTTCTGCGTGGGAAATGATGGAGTGCTATGTGAGTGTTGTCTTAGTTTGAGTTCCCTTGAGAGCAGAGACTGAGACAAAGACTTAGGACAGGTGCTTTATTTGGAAGTGGTCCCCAAAAGCGGGAGTGAAGGAGCAGAGAGAGTGAAGTGCAGGAAGGAACAGTGTGAGAGCTGTGGAGGTTGGGGAGATGGAGCGTGGCAGCCGGTGCCTCTCAGGGTTGTCTGCCTAGAACGGAGGAAAGCGAGGCGTTTATCCAGTAATCCAGAAGCTCCATCCCCCCACTGCAACTGGTACCTCTCTGTACATGTTACTTTTTTTTTTTTTTTTTTTTGTCTTTTTTCCGTGTCCGGCAACGGATCGCAACCCTCAGTGTTGCCCCCGTACCGGACCGGGGACCGGCAACGGGATCGCAACCCTCA
>NW_007731770.1:94920-122665 GCF_000696425.1 Galeopterus variegatus | reverse complement strand
TTTTTGTCTTTTGTCTTTTTCCGTGTCCGGCAACGGATCGCAACCCTCAGTGTTGCCCCCGTACCGGACCGGGGACCGGCAACGGGATCGCAACCCTCGGCGTTGCTCCCGCGCCTCGCTCAGCCAGCGAGCGGGAACCGGTCTGTATGTAACCGGTCTGTATGTGGGATCCGAACCCTCGGGCGGGAGTGCCGCTGCGCTTCCCAAGCGGCGCACTTATCCAGTGCGCCACCGGGCCGGCCCTGTACATGTTACTTTTATTCCTCCATCAGTATCCCAGAAAGCTGCATTTTCTTCTGGCCAGGAAAAAAACATATTTAAAAGAAAAATTAGTGACTTTATTTTATTTATATCTGCTGCCTGCTGTCTTTCAGCTCCAAATTTGTGTAATTCTCCCTACTGCCAAAGTGCTCCCTTTCTTTTTTTCCTCTACCCTCGATAAATTTGATCTCATTTATTTATTCATCCATTTCTATGTATTCAATGTACTGTATTTATTTATCATTTATTACTGTATTGGGAACCTTCCTGAATTAGTCCAACCCATCCTATTGCTAAAATATAGTTTGTAACTCTCTTCTGCTTCCTTTCCATTTCTTCTCTCTCCCTCCACTTATCTGTTAATTTGTCTATTTATTTTGCTCAGTTCTATTTATTCATTTACTATTTTTCTAATACATTGAGCACTTACTTGATGCAAGTTACTATGCTTAGTTGTTGGGGATTATGAAGGTAGCATATTCTCCCTCAAAGGGCATAGATTTGAATGCAAAAGTGTGTGTGTGTGCATGTATGTATCTGCAATATAAGGGGCAGAGTGATCAGTTGCAAAATAAAAGTATATCTGAATTACTGGAGAAATGAACACTCCCAGCTGGGAGGGCCAGGAGAGGCTCAGAAGAGATGAACGGAGATAGAAAGGTTGTGAAAGTAATGAAGGCAGGCTAATGTGAGATGTCTTTTGCCTTCCTTAATTCATAATCAAAGCTAAATATTAATCATTAAGCTTAATTTACTAGACCTTTCAATTCATAATTGAATATCTATTTTTTATTCTGCTTTTTATGACTAAGGGTCAATTCAGAAGAAAAGAGACTTAAGTTGGCAATTTATTAAGGGGTGGTTGGGGAGCAGGTTCCAGGGCATGCCTGGTTACAATCTCTTTAGCTCAATCTTCTCCGGCTTCAAAATCTGTCTTTAGTGCTAAACAGTAAGATCCTATAGTCAGAAAGACCCTAAAACACTATAATATCTTAAATCATCAAAAATAAGTGTAATTTGTATCAATAATACTATGACAAAAGTGAGAGAATTTCTAATATATTTTATAAAGTTTTAAAAAACAAGAATAGGGCCGGCCCGGTGGCGCACTGGATAGTGTGCCGCTTGGGAAGCGCGGCGGCGCTCCCGCCCGAGGGTTCGGATCCCACATACAGACCGGTTCCCGCTCACTGGCTGAGCGAGGCGCGGGAGCAACACTGAGGGTTGCAATCCTGTTGCCGGTCCCCGGTCCGGAACGGGGGTAACACTGAGGGTTGCGATCCGTTGCTGGACACGGAAAAAGACAAAAAAGACAAAAAAAAACCAAGAATAGAATCAATATCCACAGAAAGATCTTTTTGCCTTCCCCTGAGCAAATTACCCTCATCTCTGGAAAAGTAGCTTCATGGAAAGAGATTATCACAAGAAATATTGAGACTGTCCTCAGCTCACCACTGCTGAGCAATGCTGTAAATTTATGGCTTAGGGCAGAGGTTTGGTGGTAAATTAGGGGCAAGATTCTGTCTCATCCTTCGTGGTGTCATTTGTTCTTTGGGGATGTATCTGCTCCAAACTCATTCCATCTCAAAATTGAGATGCTCCATTCTCTTAGCTAAGATGCATGAGTTCATTTTACACTGTGATCACATTTTAGAGACCCTATTGAATGGGCTGCCAGTGTTTGCTTTGTAATGTTAAGGACACTCCTTGTTCCAGTCCTAAAGCATGGGCTACAGAACATAACTGAGGCCATGCAGGAAAAATGAAAGGAAGGAAGGAAGGGGAAGGGGAAGGAAGGAAGAAGGAAAGAAGGAAGGAAGGAGGGAGGGAAGGAAGGAAGGAGGGAGGGAGGGAGGGAGGGAAGGAAGGAAGGAAGGAAGGAAGGAAGGAAGGAAGGAAGGAAGGAAGGAAGGAAGGAAGGAAGGAAGGAAGGAAGGAAGGAAGGAAGGAAGGATGACAAATAGCAGCAACCTAATAATCTTGCATCATCAGTAGACAGTGGTAGCCTAAGGAACAAATTAACACTTTACTAAAAAAATCAGGCAACAGTGAACTTTGATTCGCACTTCTAGCAGCAGGAAGCTGCCAGGAGCTGGTATCAAGTGTGACTGATGCTAGGTAGGAAAGACACAAGAACAGCCCCTGGCTAATAGGATCAACTGGGTCTTACTTATTATGGAATCTTTCCCTTTTCTGTTGAGGCTGCCCCCATTTACCCAGGTTCTCAGACCAAAAGCTTGGAGTCAACACTGATTTCTCTTTCCCTCTCCTATTCCTAATTCACCTCCCAAACCAGTCTCCAAGTCCTGTTGATCCCACCCCTAGATTACATCCCAAATCTCTCCACTTCCATTTCTACTGCTACCTCCTCAATCTAAGTCACTTTCATCTCCTGCCTTTAACAGATTCCTGATATTTCTCCTTGGTTTCATTATTGGCCTCTTTTGGTCCAGTGTGCCCATAGGAACCAGAGTAATTTTTAAAACATAAATCAGATCATATGATCTCCCTGTTTAAAACCTTCCAAGAGCTTCCATTTGTATTTAGAACAAACAGCATTGAGGTTCTGTACCATGTCATCAGGGCATCATGTGATCTGCCATCTTCTCTCCTACCACTCTCTTCCATGGGTACAAGCTCCAGCCCTTGTGGGCTTCTCTTTTGTCCTCCAACATGACAAACTCATTCTGGGCATCTGCTCTTGCTGTCACCCTGCCTCAGATATTTGCACGGTTGGCTCCTTCACAAATGCACCTCGTGAGAGAAGCTGTCTCTGACCATCTCACTTAGGAGCTTTCCACCCAACTAGATACTCAGGGCAAGAATAGAGAAGTCGCCTTAGAGAGGCCTTCCTGGAACATTCTGTAAAGTAGCTGATCCTTTAACCCCATTCACCACCCCAATGATATTCATCTAGTTACCCTGTTTTATTTTCTTTATAGAACTCTCAACCCTATCTAAAATTATCTAATACTCCCAATTTGTTTACTGCCCTTCAGATTCCCTCACCCCAAACTAGACTGTAAGATTTATAAGGGCAGGGACCTTTTTTATCTTATCTTATTATCCTCTACACCGAGTGTGGTGTCTGGTTCCATCCTGATGCTCAGTTAACATTTGTTAAATATATAAATAGGTAGTCTCTGTAATACACAGCTGGAGGTGAGTAACAGCACTCTGTCAGCACCCTGGAAGAGCAGAGAAAAAGATGAGCTGTAGGGAAAGGGATGGGAGTCCATAGTTGAGCATGTTATATGGGGCGGGCTCAATGGTATGTTTGCTTATTCAAGCCTCATGAATATTGGTGGTGTTCTCAGTGGTTCTTACCTAGCAGCAGCATCTCCAGGAGGGTGCATGTGCTCTGGCTGCATAGGTGGTCACTTGTTTCTCTCACACTTCGCTGGAGATTTCCTAGTAGAAGACTTCCAGGAAGCTCCTTGTCCCTTTCACACCTGTTGTAGGAAGTACAATTGCTCTTCCTGAGACTTGGGGACTCCAGTGAGGATAAAATGATTTATTTGAGGTGTTTTGCCAAATTGGCTCAATAATAAATATTTAAAAGTTATTTTTCAATAAAAATATGTTTACAAAAGTAAAACGAACAAACAAAAACCAAAACAAAACCCCAAACCCACTGCAATCTCTGTTGGGTTATGAACCTAAAGAAAACAACCAGAACCTGAAATTTTGTGGATGGAAAATAAAATGCTTCTTTCCTATGTCCCTCCTCTTCCTTCTTTAGTCCTATTCTTCCTGGTTCCAACCCTGCTTTTACTTGCCTGACCTATTCTTTCTGCGGGGGGAATAACTGATAAAATATATGATGCTATGGGTTTAGTAGCAGCTAGCCTAACCAGAGGTGCTGGCAGAAATGAAGGTAAGTTTTCTCTTTTCGCATATCTTTGGTGTTCTTTAAATCTAACACAGTCAGTCATTTTGAGCATTTACTTATCATATCATTTACATATGTAATTAAATGCATCTTTCACTAAATCTTTCTAAAGGGGCAAATGTCATGTTTTTTATGCATTGTAGGAATTTTGATTCACGTGAAATAGTCCCAAGCAAAATCAAATTACTATTCTTTTTCCCCATTTGGGTAAAGCAAAGTGATTGTAATCCACGTATTATCTCCTTCCCCCCTTACCCCCATTCAAACCAAAAAGTTTTCAAATGTTTTCCAACCACTTTGGAAGACAATGCTCCCCACCCACTTTTGGAGACAATGTTTTATGACAGATGGAGGGAATTTCTGCTTCCTGCATATGAGCAAAACCATCTGGTTTATTTGGTTCAGTCAGAAATGTGGAAATATATTGACAAACAAACATATATCAGGGGTAACTTGTAGTTTTTTTTGGTTTTATTGCTCCTGGGGGAATAACACAGTCATGTCATATGAACAGTCTGGTTTAAAAAGAAACCTACACAGATTAAAAATAATTAAAATCTAAAGTTTACCTTGTGAAGGTATGTGCTTTTACAAATGCTCAAATACAGATTTTTACCATACACTTCCATTTCCTTTCTGCCAAAAGAGAAAAAAATCTGCTAATATTTGAGTGTCATCTTCCTCCAAGCAATCAGCAATAATTTATCTCTCAAAGAGAGCTTTTCGGCCAATGTTTCATTTTGATTTTATTATGAGTTCTGGCTGCTTAAAGAAATAGGACTTCCATGGGGTTACTGTAGAATAGGTCAAGAAAACAATCTAGTCAGTATATTTCATTCTTGGTAGCTTGTTCTCTATCCCCCAATTATCAGAGAATTAGACCATCTTCTGTGAGACAGAGCCTTACCACACCACAAAGGGATGGTGGTAAATGAGTTTGCAGCAAGGCGAGACTGAGTGGGCATTTGGGTATTACCCAAAAGATTTATTAAAAGCTCTCTCTTCTACAATAATAAACAGTTCAACACTCCACTTCTATGAACTTCTGCATCCAGGAAATCTTCATCTGTGATTTTGCTTTTTATTCCAGGCATGGGTGTCATTACCCAGGAAATTCAACTAAGAGGTGTCAGATAATTTATTAGTTTTCTCTATTTTGATCTAACAGTTATGGTCTATGCAGCCTAAAGAAAATCAAAGGAAATTTTGTGGTCAATATTTATTACTTAAACTCATAGGAAAATTGATGGTTTTGATTTTTTTTTTAAGTTTTCACCAGTTCTGTTTTAAATTCCAACTTCTAAAAAATGTTTTCTCCTTCTTCTTACTATGCGGACCATCCTTTACTTATAGCATCCTTTACTTACCAGTGCTGCTTCACTGGCTTTTTGCTTGAATGATCCAGAGAAGGTTTTCCATAGACTAGAACCTCCTGCTTTAAAAATATGACAGTTTGTGTGTTTCAACCTTCAGCTTGTGCCTGCATCTTACATTGCTTACCAATCCAGAGTCTTATGCTTGGGCTACAGATCAGATTTTCTCCTCGCCTCTATTTGCCTAGATTTCCAGCTGAGTTTAAACATCACTTTTTCTAGAGTAGGATGAGTTGACTTTTTGGCTTGATTAAGGATAAATGCCATTGACTCTTCACTTCTGGATGACTAAAGTTTTGCAAAAGCTCATGGAGATTTATTTGTTTACCACTTGCGAATGAATATTGAATAATATTCCCTGCCGTTTTAATGAAACAGATGTGAATCTTTTTTTCTATTCTTAGAGTAAGGAGAATTATTGGTGTTGGAGTTATCCAATGTAACTAAACAGCAGGGCATGAGAAATTTCAGTTATTTTTTCCCCATTTTTAATCATAGGCTATCACATTCTAAAGTTTTAGAGTCCAAACGACAGCCATATTTTGTGTTTGGATCTGACCAGCATGGATATATCAAGGGATACCATAAGAGCTGAGGAACCTGCAAAATGGTAGCATCATTTAAACACACTGGGCTGAGACAAAGCATGTTTTACAACTCTTTAGCTAATCTGACACTGACATAGCAATGTCCCCCAAATCACTATGTTTGTGTTAGTCATTCTCCCTCTTGTTTTGTCTCCAACCATAAAAATTAAGTGATGTGCCTACACTGCTTAAAGAACAGATGCCAACTTAGGGGAGACGTTCTAAATAGCCTACATTTGTGACATTTCTGCGTCCATAGTCAATATTCTCGCATCTTTCTTTACTTTCTTTGTTCTTATTGAAGCATTTGCATGTAGATGAAAGAGGATTAAAGCATTAAAAAATAAAAAGGCAGCTTTGTTTTTTCTGAGAACATCTGTTCTTGTTATAAAGTATCCACATTATGTGGTCCATTTTCTTCCAATGCCCTCACAGTTTGCTGTTGTGAAGGCAGGTGTTACATCAATCTGAGACCTGAATTAATGAGATAATGAAGACTGCAATCTAGTAAGTTGAAACGTAAGGAAAATCCTGTTATAACATATACATTTCAGATAATATTAAAGGCAAGGACTTTCACAAACTAAGAGAAGATGAGATGGTCTGTAAAATGGTTTATTGTAGAATTATTTTTTCCTGAAGATTCATTGATCTCATGGCATCACTACCCAATTTGGGGTATGTGTGGTCCAATTGGTTTCTCCACTGAATGCTCAGGATTCTTGTCAATTTGGATTTGGGCTTTGGGTACATTCTGAAAATTTTTAAATATAAATTATTTGTTGTATGCTTTATAATTAAAATAAACTTTGAAAGTCTGTTTATTTTTTAAGAGGAAAATTCCTCCAAACTTCAGCTACTACCATAACTCTTATAACCAGCAGAAAGTAGGAATGCTAATTATTCGAAATTAAAAAGTACAGTTTAAAATTACCTTGAGATCTCTACTCAGGTGATACTAATTTTTTTTTTCTTTCCTGGACAGTATGTAATATCTTCAGTCTTGGAGGTAGAAGGGGAAGAGTGGCTAGTGAAAATTATATAATAAAGCTTTAAGACTTACTTAGATAAAAATGTATTGAACTAAATTAATAGTTGCCTAAGAAATTAAACCTACGTGGACATTAGTCATTCAACAAGCACTTGTTAAAGTGTGTGCTACATACCTTGTCCTGTGCTCAATACATGTGGAAGCCAAGTATATGGTCTTCTAAAATATTTCAGATCATAATATTGGCCACTTACATATTTAATCTTCCTTTTTTTCCAAGTCATTTGCAGGGGTAGAACTTTCTGTATGTTGATTGACTAATCCAGAAATATTTCATCATCATCTTTCTGCGTGGGATTGGCTATCTACTTAGCAAAAGCAGACTTGGTCTAAGTCTTCTCTGTTCTATGCAACCTTCTTCTTCTTTTCAATTTACATCTCAGTTCAGTGAGGATACTCATTCTAAAGTAACATGACATTTCCCCTCGCACAACTGTATTGTTTTAATGCTTCATTTTCTCCTGTCTTGCCATCTTTTGCCCCTAAATGTCATCTTTCCCTCCTGCCCGATTCTTCATAGGGTGCACTTGAACTTGGGCTTAAGCATCCTGAGCATAGATCTTTTCAGACAATTTGGTTATTTATATTCATTTAGTGTTTCTCTCTACTAAACATTCTTTTGACCTCAAAAGCTTCTGTTTTGGAATTTTACATTATTTCATTTTTTAGGTCTTTGGAGGATGATGAAAAATGGGATAAGGAGGGGCCCCTCACATTCCCTTCAGGAGCATTATCTATAATGAGATTTAAACCTGGACATTATAACCATTGTGATTTTCACTATTGTGATTTCTATGGCCACTGAGTTCTGATAGGACCATGGGTTAATGGAAATGTCAAGTTAAGGGAATAAATGTTGCAGAGTTCCTTTCTCATCCAATTGGTGGATACTCCCTAAAAGCCAGACTGGTGTATTATGCCTAAATCAGCAAACGATTCTAAGAAAAAAAAAGTTATGATAAGTTTCCTATATCTTGAAGAAATTCATCTGAGTTCTAAGAGAGAAATAAATGACTACTAACCATCATTTTCTGTGGATGTTTACTTTCTGCCATTGGCATTTGAAAACCTTGTATCTATAGATAAAGAAGGGTGTTCATTTCTGTTATTACATTGTCCTTAGTATTTGAATTGAGACTTGCATTTGGGGACAGTTGTAGAGGATCCTGTTGGATCAGTGAGACTAGGATGGGTTTTGGAAGTGATGTAATTCCTTGAGTGCTACTGGGTCATGTGCACCAGTGTGGCTTTGACAACCTTGATGCCAGGAGCCCCACTTTGAGGGTTGATTCTAACTTTGGCACTTACCACCATCCTTAGGCAAAGGGCCCGAGACCCTGTACGCAGGGCAGAAGCTCAACGACAATGAGTGGCACACCGTTCGGGTGGTGCGGAGAGGAAAAAGCCTTAAGCTCACGGTGGATGACGATGTGGCTGAGGGTGAGTATGGCTGCCGCGACATTCGCCTTCCTTGTGCTCAGAGTCCTCTTGGCCATTCACTGAGCAAACGTTCTTCTCAAAACCTTCTAGTTTGCTTAATAGAAATCACAAATCTTGTGCTCTGTTGATGAACTCAGGCAAGGCTAGGAAGGTTTTCATTGCTCTGTGTAATAGAGCTTACCCACTACCATAATTACATATTCGTGGCTCCCTATCCTTGGGCACAGAGTATGTGTCTGAAGAACAGATGTTGGGTTCTGCAGACCCTTCTATTATCCAATCACTCAAAAATAACTTATCGGTCATCCTTCCATATGCCTGTCCCCTCCATCAGCAAATGAATGGGTCATTTTCTAGTAGAGGGAGATGGACAAACAAGAAATTCAGAAAATTACAGGTTAAAGTAAGTACCTGGAACAGTACATGATACCTTTAGAAAGTGCTGATTAATGTTTGGCTTAGTTAATTATTCATTTATTTAATCATTATTAATTGAGCACCTATTCTGTACCAAGCACTGTTTTAGAAGTCACCTGGAATATGGTGGTGAACAGACAGGTAAGTTCTTGGCCTGGTGGAGTTCACACTTATGAGGTCCATGAATAATTGAATAAATCCATAGATATGTAAAGGACCACTCAGAGCCCCGCACAACCAACATACATTTCCCTAGAGCTTGATACATGTCAGCAGTGTGCTAGAATTGTGGAAAACAAAAAGGAAGTACAAGAGATTATGTTTCCTCAAATAGTGGATCAACTTAGTAAATTAGATAAGATGCTGGTATTTGAAAATAAGACAAGAATTTATAATAAGATTCTAATTTGGGTGGATGAGATTATATTTGTCAATCAGAAGAGAAAATAAACACTTTGGGCTGGAGAAATCAGGAGTGGTTTATGAAGGTAGATCTCCAGCCAGAGTTAGATGGATGGGGTGTTAATTGATGAGGTCTCGGATGGAAGAGAGAGGGAACCTTCTAGTGCCATCCTACTTGCTGCCTCCGACAAGCCCACACTTCGTAATATTCCAGAACAGTACACATCTGGTAAGCAGAATTCTTGTTCATACGGGACAAGAAAACTTGGAGCAGCACAACCTGTAACGTTTTGGCGTTAGGTCTGGGCTCTGACATTAACTCTCTGCAGAATGTTGGGAAGGTTACTCACCGTCCCTGGGACTTGTCAAATAAAGTCAGTGGCCTAAGTCATCTTTTACAGTTTCTTTTGTAAATGAGACGTCAGGTTAGAGTCAGGAGCCCTGGGGTTTAATGTAATCACTGCCACTAAAATACTTTATGCCCTTGGGATAGATAGACTAAACCTCTTTTTCCTCATTTTTAAACCTGAAATTCTATTATTTCTAAGGCCCTTTCCAATGTAAGCATTCTGCAATTTGGGGGCCTATAATTTAATTTTGTATTTATGAGTCTGAGCTTTTATACTTCTGGAATCAGGAATTATAGGAAGGCACGTATGTATGCGCACAGGTGTGTATATGTATATGTGTGTATGCTGGTGTGTGTGTGTGTGTGTGTGTGTGTGTGTGTGCAGAGGACAGTCTTTGGATAGAAGAAAAGCATTAGCATATATCCGGTGCCCAGTAGGCATTAGATACTGTCTTAGCTGTCTTACACATATCAGCTCCTTTAATCTTCTATAATTCATCATAGCCTTTCCAGGCAAATGTTCTTATTGTCATTTTACAGGAGAGGCATGTGAAGTTTAGAGAGAGTTGTCTAATTAAGCTCCAAATACATGTCTGTGTGATTCCATGAAATGAAGCTGCTTGCTGTATACTTCACAATCCATCATAAGAAAATGATTTATCTTATGATATAGGAAAAATACAATGAAATAGGTCAGGGAGAGAGGGGAATACATTTCAGAAGGTAGACTCCTTCCTGTCTCCCCCCCCCCACACACACACACAAAAAAAAAAAAAACAAAAACAAATGCAAACAGAACCACAACAACCATCCAAAAGACTTCAATTACACATCAGCGTAACTTAGTAGTAGGAGGTAAGGTTACTGGTCTACATGCCTGAAGGGTAATTTAGCTTTATGAAATGAATATATAAGAGCAGATGTAACAGTGGTTACACTGTTTAAAACCCATAGTCAACCTGACTATGAACTGTTAGATGGATGAGCAGAGGCTCATCCCTTTCTAACTTATCTGGGCTTGTCCTGGTTAAGCAAAGGATGGCCCAATTCACACAATGTTTTGAATAGAAGCCACTAGGTGGTGCCCTCACCCCAATCACTCCCCACAGTGAATTCCTTTCATTTTCCTTGGAAAATATGCCCTGAGAGCATAGTCATTAAAAAAAAAAAATGCAGAACATAAGGCACTGAAAGGTATATACCCTCTCTTGGTCATTATTCTTTTACAGAAACTTTTGAATAAAGGTAATTATAAATTGTGCTTTCTCTTACCACTTATCATGAAAAAGCAGGGCTAAACCATGGAATGCTCAAGTCATCCAGTAATTTGATATTTGAAATTAATGAAACCCTTTCATTTTCAGCCTTACCCCGGTTCATTGCCGATGGAAGAATGCAGCCATAAAAATAAAGGCATTTTGGAGAGGACAAGAACTATTTTGCTTATGAACTATAACCTCGGATTGCTTTTTACAGTGATCAGGAGTTGGGGAATTTTAATTTTAGTTCACAGAAGTCATCAAATCAGGCAGTGAAACTAAAATATCACACAGTCCCCAGGTTATTAAGTAGTGTCTTGTTGGCTTATTTAGTAATAATCTTTTTCATGCTGTTTAGGTCTCCCAGTGTGCCAAATTTTCAGCTAGTTTGTAGAAACAGTGCAAAGAATAGGTTGGACTCAAAAGAAATCAGAAGCAAAGAAAGAAATATTTCTCAACCTGGTGCTTTACATTTATTGTAATATCATTGTATTCTTGGAAAAGTATTAAGTTCAGTTGACAGTTATTAAGGATTGATTGATTGATTGAGCTAAATTTCTACTATTAAGAATAAATTAAAAGAATGCCTCACTTGGGTTACGCTCCTCAGAAATTGGGGCCTAATGTTGCATGAACCACCCACTCCATTTCTTGCTAGTACAGAAATTCACCCTGTTTTCAATTTCAATTCTCTGGTCCATGTTGACTTCTCCCTCCCTTCGTCCTACACAGCACATACAGCAACACGCTGTAAAAAACAATTACCTAAAGTTTTGCATTTAAAACTTCTTTCTCATATTAAGAAGGGTTGGAAATGTTAGATTAAAGAAAATGAAGTGTAGTTCTTCATTGCAAGACTTATTAAGAATTTTTAATAAGCTAATGTACACTGCTAATTATTGATAAGCATGCAGTATTTGCCGACTTATTTGGCTCCAGAATTTTTTTTTTTAATAAGGAATTTCATAGCACACTTTTGAAAAATGTTGTTATCATCGAGAAAAGAATGTGGGACCAATGGATCTGGAGAATTGTGGACAAAATGTGAGAACCCTTTACTGAGACTCTATAAGCCTTTATTTTCTTAATGTCTCTCCCTGTGTCTGGGAAAAATGCGAGGCCGTTGCTTCCTCTTAGCCTTTCCCATTGTATTTTTCCTAAGCTCTTAGTGTTGGTCAGGAACCTCATGTGCAGAAACAGTGATGATCCAAAGTCTGACCCTAAAGCAAAAGTCTCAAGAATCCCTCCCCAGATGTTAGAGATGCCTTCTGCGCTCAGGCCCCTCTGCTAAACAGTGCAGGACATATAGAAGACACAAGAATGGTCTCTACTTCAAAAGAGTTTGCAATCTAATAAAAGAGAGAAAATTAAAAAATAAGTGAAATAGCCAGAAAATAATTAAAGCATTTCAAAGAAAGGAAAAAGAATGCTAATTTATAACAGCTAGCAGTTCAAGCCCTAGGTACTATTCTAAGTTCTTTATCTGTATTGGTGTATTTAACCCTGATAACTGCATACACTATTTCACAGATGGAAAACTGAGGCATGGAAAAGTTGAGTAACTCCCCCAAGGTAATTCAGGTAAGAAGCTGTGGAGCTGGAATGCAAACTCAGGCAGTAGAGCCTCAGAGTCTACATGCTCCTCCATTGTATGCTACTGCCTCGTGGGAAGTTACAGCTTGGATCCAGCCAAAATTTTCCATAGGTTTATGTTCTTCATCACTCCAAGGGTTGGTCAGCAGACAGCTCGTTGGCCGTCAGTGGAATATGGAAGCGAATCTGTGAATGCGAGCCAAGGCAGCAAGGCTGCTTTAGTGAGGGTTCCGAGTATATTACCTATAAGTTAGACGGAATGACATGATACTTGGCCATTGGGAAGAAGTGTGAACTTATTACAAAGGCGTCTGCATGGAAATTTCACCGGTTAAATTCTACCTACTGCTTTTCTTGGGCAACAGTGTGAGAAATTAATCAAGCCTTTTTTCCAAAGACAGTAGAATACACACAAAACAAACAAACAAACAAACAAACAAGCAAAACGATGTAGGCTTTGGAATTAGTACGTCTGGATTCAGTTTGGGGGTCTACTATATTTACCACCTGTATGCACTTTGATTGCATTGCTTAACCTCTAAGCTAAATGTCCTCTCCTCTAAAGCAAGATAACGATTCCTATCTACAACTTTATTGTGATAATGACATTTGATGGTGGTTATTGCAGTGCTTAGCATAGTGCCTGCCATATAGGGAGCACTCAGTAGTCTTGGTTTTTCCTTATTATCTTTCTCCCATGTTACTTGTCTTTCCTCTGAAATTTGAAAGCAGTTGCTGTGAGGTATGTATGTATATTTTCCCATTAAGTGGAAAGGAACGAAGTTTCGTCTGCAAACAGCATTCAGAGGTGACGAGTAACAGGGTTCCCAGCTATATTGATAGGATAACATACAGATTTAATTTTTTTGTTTTATTTGGTTGGTACAGTTTTCAAACTTTAAGCAATCTCTTTCATACTTTTCCCAGGTGCCATAGCAATATTTATTTATTTATTTTTTTTGGAATCTCCATCCACAGGGGAGTGAGTTCTTTTAGCATATAGTGAAGCCAATTTCTTTTCTAATTTGGACCCAGGTCACCTTCACCCACTCCCCTCCCCATCTTTTAGTGAAGCTGTGCTCTGAATCATCCTAAACGCTAACTCAGTCTGTTCCTGGGCTAAGCCCTTAAATTCCATTGTTAGCTTCTCTTCTCTTACCCAAGTCCTGGCTCAGTCTCTCTTCTATCTCAAGCAACCCCTTACATATTTTTTTTTCTTTATAGAATTGATTTTCAGGTGAGTAGAATTTCCTAACCCTTCAATCGTGGAGGTCAATTTATCCACAATTTCTCTAAAATCTCCAAGTTGACTTCAAAATTGTCTCTTCAGATTCCTTTTGGAGCCCCAGTTTTTACCAGGGATCACTCATTCTCATTTTTTAGTACTCACTGTAGACTTAAAAAAAAAAAGAATATGAGAATTATCATGACTATCAGCATCACCATAGTTCAGTTCCTCTGTCCCCATGAAGATTGGCTGTGACTTCACCCTCACCACCCCTGCCATTCTCCAGCCCTTGTAGGAACAGCTGTAGCCAAATTGGCATTGGGTGTTTATTACAGCAAGTGAATTTAGGTTATGTTATTTTGCATTTTTATGACCGGTCCAATCTTAAATACTAAGTAATTTTATACAGTAATTCTTTTTCCTAGTTATTCAATTATTAGATTTATGTTGCTATTCTTTTTCCTAGTTATTCAATTATTAGATTTATGTTGCTTTTTGATTTTTGTTCTACTATAATTTTACATTTAACTTAACCAACATCATTATTTTATTTTCGCTTCTATTAAGAGAATGATTTGTCACTAGCTGTCAAAACACCACACAGAAGTTCATAAAATGCAAATCAGATTTTTGTGCTTATGAGCAAATCTTTGGATTAGGTATGAGTTTGCTCCCAAAGAGATGAAATCAATATTGAGCATCAAAGGGTGTGATCTGGTTGAATCTTCCACATAATGAAGTTTAAAGGACTCAAGAAAATATACTCCCCCTGCCCCCTTTTTTGGACATGAGTTCTGAGCCAATAAAGAAAAACAATGCAAGGCAGGTGGAAATCAAATATCATTTTTATTAGTGATAACCTGATGTTAATAAATATGGCTTACCTGTAGTGAACTTCAGAATTAGACAGAACTGCCCACTTGAATGCTAATTCAAGGCTAGGAAGCAAGCCTTTCTCCTGTAACAGCCATGCTGGGGATGAGTGGAGTAGAATGGGTGTTTGCTGAAGACAGCTTGCTCCCCCAGAGAGGGACAGGAAGCTCAGGGGCTGAGATGCACACACAGTTCCTCTTTGCAGATTATTCTCAGTATTTCAGATACTGTCACTCTTTTTCTTTTGCAAAATTGTAAAATAGGGGTAAAGAGATGCTATCAGCGTCTTGTATTAACATAGAGGGTAAACAACAGGAGAAGGCAGAAAGAGGGAACTCCCCTTCCCCCTCCCTGTACCACTGGCATTAGAACCTGGTTTTAATGAAAGGTTGAAATAGTTAATTTGTGTCAGCTGAGGATCTTTCAGTTGCAAATAGCAGACACACAACTCAAAAGCTTTCAGCATGAAAGGGAGTCTATTACCACATAGTTTTTAAAAGTCCAGAGTTGTCTGGCTTGATCCAGACCCTCCAATGACATCAGCACAGAGCAACTTTCTCTCCACTTCCTGATTGACTTCTGGATCCGGTGGTCTCCTCAGGCAGCCCAATCCCTCCGGTTATTGCAGGGCCTCCAGAAGCTCTAGGCTTTCTTACCCCTTCTGCAAGACTTGCTTGCAAAGAATGCCTCTTTCAAAAGTGTGACTACCAAAGCCGTGGAGCAGAGCATTACTGGATTAGCTTGGGATGTTGTTAATCCAGGGGTTCTAACAGTGGTTCCTAGATCAGCCACATAAGTATCACCTTGGAACTCATCAGAAAATTGTAGATTCTTAGGCCTCATTCCAGATTGTTGAATCATAAACTTTGAAGGTGGGGCCTTAGCCTTTCAGGTAATTCTGTTGCATGTAAAAGTTTGAGGACTACTTTTTTAATCCTTAGAGCAAAATCTGTGTTTAAGGGGATAAAATAAATTGAGTAGTCCAGCCCTGGATAGCTTGATTAGGGTCAGATTCATGCAGTCCAGATGTTTAAAGGTCAAGTGAGGAAAGCAGCTTCCCAAAGAAAAATTGTGTTATTATCAGATAAAGCAACAGTTAATGGGCAGGTAAAATCAACAGAGGTTCTACAACAGAATCTTTTCCACAATTACTAGGTGGTGAGTTATTACAGGAAGAAATATCTGGTAGTGAATGCCTAAGCTTATTTGTTGTGTCTTTACAAGGGCAACAAAGATTTTTATTCTTACAGTGTGTATTAGTACCCAATTGTTTTTCTGATTGGTGAAAACCAATAGTTTTATCCTTTAACTTGGGTTACCCATGATCTCACATTTTTCTTTTTGTAATGGGACATTCTTCAGCTTCATGAAAACATAGGATGCCAGGCATGTAACTTGGGCTGGGCCAGTACTCAGCTCCTGACTGAGGCCAAGTCATGTGGATACTATATTGAGTATTTTGCTTTTTGACACTGATTCAAGAACAGTGAATACTTTTTGTTGGAACAAATTGCACCTAAAACACATAGTAAGGGTGCTATGACAAAATATGGTAACTCCTCCTGTTTGTACTTCATTTATGAATTTCATAGGTACCATGGTGGGAGACCACACCCGCTTGGAGTTCCACAATATCGAAACTGGTATCATGACTGAGAAACGCTACATCTCTGTTGTCCCATCCAGTTTCATTGGCCACTTGCAGAGCCTCATGTTTAATGGCCTGCTCTACATTGACTTGTGCAAAAATGGTGACATTGATTACTGTGAACTGAAGGCTCGTTTTGGACTGAGGAACATCATTGCTGACCCCGTCACCTTCAAGACCAAGAGCAGCTACCTGAGCCTTGCCACGCTTCAGGCCTACACCTCCATGCACCTCTTCTTCCAGTTCAAGACCACCTCAGCTGATGGCTTCATTCTCTTCAACAGCGGTGATGGCAATGACTTCATTGCCGTTGAGCTAGTCAAGGGGTAAGTAGAAGTGATCACATAATTTATGCTGGATATCTTCACTCAAGCCTTACATAAAATATGGATGTGAAAATAATTGTCCATTCTATTCCTAACCCTCTATTCCTAATACATGCTAGCATCCTGACTGATGAAAAAAGATCTAAAAAATGAGTAGGGCTGGAAAGGAGAGAGATTCATGAGTTTATTTAAAGATATGTCACCAACTTTACACTATCACTAATTCAACTTTTTACTATGAAATGTAGTTCTTTAAAACTATAGCAAAAAAGATTATTTTTGCAAAAGGGGGCTATAGGGTGTATTTCCTCTATTTCTGGAGTGATACTAACAGCAACCACCAAATTTTTACCAAGAAATTAAATATTGATATTTTAATCTCTGCCAATAGCTCACATATGCAAATTTTTAAAAAGCTGTCCTTTCTTCAAGACATTTTACTACCATGTATTAGAAAATAGTCAAAACAAAAACAAAAACAAAATTCCATGATTGACTGAGTCTAAATGTCACCCCCTAGTGTTTTGTAGTGTAACACCCGCACTATTTAGGCTCTGGATAGTATTACTAGGTTTAGTCAAAGAAATCGACTGTATGAATATGGAATTAAAGTGATGTACGATAGAATACGATGTGGCTATTCTTGTAACTGTAAATCAACCTTTAATTATTCCTGCATTATACCGGCATGGGGGATTCAAAGCCTCCTCTGTAGGCTACACATACATTGCCATTAGACCACTTCAGGTAATCTCAAGTGATCGGGTGGTTGTCGTCTGTCATAGGTACATACACTACGTGTTTGACCTTGGAAATGGCCCCAATGTGATCAAAGGCAACAGTGACCGCCCCCTGAATGACAACCAGTGGCACAATGTCGTCATCACTAGGGACAACAGTAACACCCACAGCTTGAAAGTGGACACCAAAGTGGTCACTCAGGTTATCAATGGTGCCAAAAATCTGGATTTGAAAGGTAAACCTTTAAAAAAGTTTATTTCTTTTAGAGTATTTCATACAATAGAATAGCTGTTTCCAGAAGAAAACAAGTTAGGGGTGCCTCACATTTTTGATACATCATGCATATATTATTTAATAATGTTAATTATGCCATAATGCAATTTATTCAGTTTTTACTTAGCTTCTCAAGAAATGGTTTGTTTTTTCTGATAACCTCAGGAATGTCTCACTGCGGGGGCTGAGGGGTGAGGTTATAAATATCAAAATGCGGGAGGGGCCACATAGAAAAGAATGTGGGCTTTGGAATTTCGGCTGAATCATTTATGCCTGGGTGACCTTGGTACAACTTCTTAGCCTTGTTCAGCTTATGTGTGTGTGTGTGTGTGTATACATGCACACAATATATATGTGTGTGTGTATATATTATATATATATATATATATATATATATATACACTATGTGTATAAACACACAATATATATGTGTACATATATATATATATATTTCAAAATAAGGATAATTGTTACTCCTTTTATAGGTTATTAGCAGTTTTGATGGAATAAAACCTTGGTAAAACAAGCACATAAAAAGCACTCAATAAGTGATTCTTTTGTTGAAAATGTTGTTAATCTTTATTTCATCTTTGGTGCTTAAAGTTTATGAGATGATGTATATATGAATGATACATAAGAAATATTAGTTTCCTCTTTTTACAATTTAGAAACCCTGGTAATTATTTTGTTTTGGCTGTTCCCCCCTCCTGCCCTGACTGTATCATCATTGTCTAATGAATAGCCTCACAGTCATTGGCTTTACTTGGCATGGTTGCCATATCCTTTATTCATTCTCTCTGGCTACCCACTTTCCTTTCCAGGCGACCTCTACATGGCTGGTCTGGCCCAAGGCATGTACAGCAACCTCCCAAAGCTTGTGGCCTCCCGGGATGGCTTTCAGGGCTGTCTGGCATCCGTGGACTTGAATGGGCGCCTGCCAGACCTCATCAATGATGCTCTTCATCGGAGTGGACAGATCGAGCGTGGCTGTGAAGGTGACCTTTTTTTTTTTTTTTTTTTTTTTAAGATACAGCCTTGTTGCAAGTACTAAGCCTCTTTGCTGCCTCTGCCAGTGCCTCCCTCCCTGGTTTACCAGTCCTCTCTCATTTCCATTTGTCACCTGACAATTCATCACTGTCAGTGTTCTCTTGCCACTGGTTGAGTATGTTAAGACATACTGCCACAGGCTCCAGGCATGTATGTGGGCAAGTGTTTTCTGAGTATCACATACTTGCCAGTGAAGAACCTTCCCTGGCACTGACATCAGGCTTCTCCAATTTGTGCCCTTGCTTCCAGAATGGCTAAAAGGGCATCAGAGACTTTTATTTACATTTTAACACATGGTGATGGGCAAACCAGTGACTTTATATGGGTGTCACCATTAATAAAATGTTTTGCCAATAGCAACTGCATTATTTAATGCAAATCTAGCAGGAGATAGGGAAATGATGTCAGAATGTCATGATGATAAAAGGGAACTAACATTTATTGAGTATTTACTAGATATCAGGCATTGTTAGACAGTCCCTTGGTATGGTGTAATGGAATATTGTGGGCTTTGATATTAGAAAGACCTGGATTCAGGTCCACAGAGTAGCTTTTGTTAGCTTTGTGACACTTGGCAAGTACTTAACCTCTCTAAGCTACATCTTTTTCAACTGTAAAATGAGGCAATAAGACTTACCTTGGAAGGTAAGTAAATTAGACATATATATAAAATGCCCGATATATACTAGGTACCCAATAAATTGTGGGATTATTGTTTACAAATATTACTTCATGTGAGACATCTAATAAGATTGCATGCCTGCCATGCAGCACAATAAACCATGCTCAGCCTATTTCTGTAGATGATCCACTAAACCTTGATACTAACTAAACTTTACAGGTCTTCTGGAATCCAACAGTTCTTTACAAAAAAATACAATCTAGTTTTAGCCGGCAGACGGCAGCAGTGTACACATTCAGCTTTCCCTAGCAGACTTGGGTTCGCTGAAAAGGTGACTCTGCCTAACCTGAGAGGCAAAGAGGTTGCCTGACCAGTCACCAGGATCCATGTATTCTTTTCTTTGGCTGAGCCTTATGGTCCTTTGTGCAACATATTGTGTTTTCTTGTATCACTTGTTAATTTACCATATCAAACCTGTTCATTCATCTTCTGTGTTCAACTTCATGTATCTGTCTTGTTTTTTACCAGCTACTGTCTGGGTTTGCTCACCACAATGCACATTTTTATGAAAGCTTCTCATTAGCTTCTCAGGCTGAGTTGTAGTTATGGAAGTTGTTTCCCTTTGCCTAAGAGTCAGTTTCTTGTGTTGCGCTAGTAACAAGACTAAACATCCCTATAACACATTCTGTTTTTCCTTTAGCCAGAAATATTTCTCAAATTCTGTTGGCCAAATATTGTTTGTGTGTGTGTGTATGGTGGGATAGGAGGTTGGGAATCGCCAAGAATTTAAAGTAACCGCTTTGCTTTCTTCTTGAAATGCATAATTTCATTTAGCTCAAGAATTTTTGTCTTCTCATTGACCTGCTCTTAGTTCTTTGGGTCGTTAAAGGGCAATCCTGGGATAGACTCAGCTTTTGAAATTGAATTGAGTATCTTAGTTTAAAAGATTGTGGAATGATAATAATTCCAGTTATCCTGAAATAATTAATCACATCATGTTAAATCACAATATAAAAGCACATGTTTAAAAGCATAGGGAATCTTAAGATACTGAATATTTTTATGATGCCATCAGTTTTTCAGATCTAAAAGTTAAGGAATTACCTATTGAGCTTTATAGCAATGCTGCCCAATAGAAATAGAATGTAAGTCACGTATGTAATTTCAATTTTCCTAGTAGCTACATTGGAAAAAAGTATAAAATAACAGGTCAAATTAACTTTAATTTTATAATGTATTTAATTTAACTCATTATATCCAAAATATTGTTTCAGCATGCAATTGCTATTAAATTATCAATAGGATATTTTACATTCCTTTTATCATATTAAGCCTTCAAAATTGATTGTGTGTTTTATACTTGTGACACACCTCAATCCAGATTACACACGTTTACAGTGCTCAATAGCCATGTGTGTCAACGGCTACTGCAATGAAAGCACAGGTCTATAGAGTAGGAAAAGCAGGTGTACATAAGTAAAGCTACAGTATTAAATTAAAAGGAGGTGTAGACTAACTTTTATAAGAGTAAGCTAAAATGTACAGTATAAAGGGGGAATGGACCCCAGTTAAGAGAGCTTTAAGAGAAGCAAACGGAAGTTGCCCATCATATTGGGGAAATGTCCCTATCCCTTCCTACCTCTCTTTGTGCAGTTTGGCATGACTCATCACAGCATTATGGTGGGTTCTGGCCTTGCTCTGAGTATGTGTGATTGCTCAAAGCCGGATATTGTAACCTGATGGCTCTACCATCTGAATCTATGGAAGTCCCATAGGCCTAATGACACAGCACTCTATTGCCATGGAGATAATTGTGATGGTTCCCATCGAACTTTACTTCTGCCCTGCTGGGTGGGATGAAGTGGTGGATGAGTGCCAAGGGAAGAAGGTCCTTGTTGATTGTACACAAATGGCTTAGATAATTAGCCTAAGTGGCCAGGAAAAATGACCAAAAAGTAGGTTAAGGCATAAATTACTGTCATTGGAAGTTTGTAAGAGATCCCAGGAGCTTTTTAGGGTTCTGTGAAAATGAAATTGTAAAAAATGCTGGGGAGAAAATGAAGAGCACAAAACCTTGGAGAGATGGCAAAAAGGTGTCATTCCCATTCTGAATACCTTGTGAATTACAGGTCACCCTCAGAGAAGTCTTTTGGGTACTAGGCAGTGTGGGAACCATAGGAAATAGAACACATTTCTTGATTTTTCATTTCGACATATAGAATATTAAACAGGGGATGAAGTTTTATTACTAAGAACTAAGACCTGGATCTCCTCAAGATGTGTTTTATTCTCACATATCTAGAATACACCAGCCAGGATACATTATTTGTTTTTGTCAAAGTCATTGACAATGACACTTCATGATCTCTAAGTAGTAAATGTGTTACTCTCCCTATTATATATGACCCATGGCAACAGATAAAATAAAAGGCAAAAGAGTCCAAAATTATTTTTAAAACATCTTAATCCACTACTGGTTGGCTCTCAATTGTTGATAGCAAAAACAAAAAAGAAAAATTCTTGAACCAGGTTTTGATTTTATGTCTTTAATATATGCATAGTGTATTATTTAGAAACTAAGTGTGATTTCTGGATGACTCCTATTCAACACTTAACTGTGACTTGCCACCTCTCAATTTGGGCTAGGATTTTAAAAAAAAATAATGCCTGATTTAATACTTGGCTGGCAAATATCTCTTTCTACTTGAGGCCAGTTTTGCTGCTGACCCCGAGGCATCATCAGCTTGAAATGCTGTTCCACAATTGCAGATGGTAAACATCTGAGAGAAACACATGTGCTTCATTTTGAGACTGGCATGAATAAATAAAAAAGACATTGGTTCAGTGCCTTTTTGCCCACAGCCATTTGGATTTGGCTGTATTTTTATAACTTAAACAAATTGAGCTGGCTGTTGTTCCCAAATCATCTTGGTACAAATGCCCAATTCTGGTTCCACGTACCTTGGTGGCATTTGCAGGAGGGTTCAAGGGCACACCCAAGTGAGTCTTCCATGCTCAAGTTCTAAATGTTCAGAATTGTTTTGGTGGGCTCCCTCTGATTGTGCACACATGTCTTTCAGCCTGGCCATGCACCACCCTTATTTCTGGGCCCTATGCCATGGTTGGCTGTGTGGATGTGGGGAGGATCATATTGCCCATTGCTTGTGCTTTGTCAAGTCCAATGTTTCCCTGCCCCTGCTCTGCTGACTTGGCTCTGAGGAGGCCTGCTCCACCCCAGTCTGTGCGCATCCCCCGTCTGTATGTCTCCCATCTGTGCTGTCTCTGGTGAATCTGTAGAGCATTTCAATTGTCTGTTTGAGTGATGTTGGTTATGCAGATTGCATTTTCATTTCTGTAATGTTACCCTGGTTTACTCGACCTCTTACTAACCTCTGGTTACTGTTTTCGCTTTTTCTGTTTTTTTGCTAACAAAGTTGCGTTGACCAAAGCTGATCTGCAAGGTAGAGAAGGCTCTGTTCCCATTACCACTTTGGACTGAAAGATGCACTGTGTGACCCTTGGTATTTTTTTCTTGAGAGGTCTTCAAGTTGTTACACCTCTTGGACAGCAGCAATCGTGGGGAGGGGGCTGAATCCTGTGTTCTTCTGAAAGGGTGATAGAAAACCCTGATCAATGCACAAAAAATACCTATAAAGAGGAGACCTCATGGGGATAGGAACATGATTTCATTTTGGGGGGCACCAAAGAGGTTTGACAGCATCCTATACACAAACACATTAATTCAGTCTGGAAATGGTTAACTCTTCTCCAAGCAGTTGCTATAGAGGGGCTGGCTGCTTTCAATTTAGTTACTATAGATAGAAACAGCACTTGAAAGAAGAAGAAAAAGAGCCAGTTAAGATCTTAATTTATTATTTTCTGGGTCAGGCAGGTCACTTTTTAGAACAGGACATTTAAATGCTTAGGTCTTATGAAAGAGTAAATGATATTTCATTTTCTCTTAACTCATTTTAAAGAAACATGTTTAGGCATTTGGGAAATATTAACGTCATTAAAATGTTCTAGAGATTTGTATTTCCTATTGGGGATTTTGGTTGAGCACTTTAATGTTCTGTCTTGTGATCTAAGGGAAAAAGTACTCTTGGGGAAGAAGAGGATCTGTCAGTTTTATCCTGAATATCCTATAAAATGCCTGCCTGCGAAATGTCAGTGAATAGCTGCTGCAGAAACTGCTGCTTCTGCCATTCAAAGAGGCACCTTACAAAGTCAGTAATGGCCCAGTGGTCCTGTCATGTCAGGCTGCTTTGACTCAGAATAGCAAGGGACGAAGAGGCATTTTAGATACCTTTTGGCTGATGGTCAAGCCAGGGACTGTGCCTCAGATACCCCTGTAGAGTTTGCAATCAGCAAAAATTGTTAGAAGTGGTTAAGGCAAAGGTAGCTTTAACAAAGTTAATTTTCATCTAAAAGATCATTTACTTTACTGTGACTTACTTGTTATAGGTCGTGTAGGTAACCATTTTAAGCATTTATATCTCAGGAGGACTTCAACTAATAAGGTCTCTCTCAAGCCATTTTACTGTAACTCTTTTTTCTTCATTTCTTCTTAACAGTTTCACATATATTCCAATATATACTACAATTAATGAAAAGTAAAGAACATATACTAGGTTATTACTTTGAAGTCCAAGGAAGCTCTATAATAGCTTTCAATTTCAAAGCATGTAGGGCCCTTTTTATAATACTGTTGTTTTATGCATTAAATTCAAATGTCAAAAAAAGGTCCAGTGCATATTACTCTCTAAATGGTGGGGAGAGAGAAGGGAGTGAGATTCAATCTACGATGTGAGACAATCCAAGGTTGCTGAGGCTCCTTAGCACCAGATTTAGTAGGTAAAACTAGATAACTACATCTCCTTCTTGCCTTTACTTTTCTTCAGGGTAAGAACTATAAGGATTTTGAATCCCTAGAACCTAGCACAAGGTCTCTCACATAGGGACTCCATACCTGGAAAAATAATCTCTAAGTTTCCATCCAAAGGAAAAATGGTTTGTAGGAATCATACAAATAAGAGATTGATATCCGTGTCTACTGTAAAGTGTTTACCAAAATGTATATACAGATTTAGGGACAGAATACTTTGGGGTATATTAATTTTTCCCTTTATAGAAGCAGTCTAGTCATCAGCATGGTTTTAAAGTTATTACTCCATTGACACGAACTTTCTTCCATTCTTGTAATGACTTGACAGTCTCTTTGTGGCAGGAGCTTTTATTTTTTGTACTTATTTTGGGTCATCTTACTCTTTCCTTGTATTATGGAAAATGAGCTTTAAGATGCAAATGCTTTTAGTTTTTGGTTTCCTGACACTAGGATATGGACTGTTATTCATAGTTGGCTTTTTCAGCTACTACCTGTGGGCACAAAGAGTAGTGATTACCATTAAGTGCAGAAGGGCAGTAAAAACATACAACAAAGAGATGAGGCAGTCTGAAACGCAGAGGCAAATGTACTCAGAAGAAAATATAATGATGAGGTACAGGAAGTGGCACAATGAATCTGGATGAGTCAACATTGAATCCTCTTGTCATTGCATTGTTGGGGTGATTTTTTATTTAATTTTTTTTAATTCCCTAGTGATCGTGTTGTTCAATTTAACAGAAACTAAGTATCAGCCACCCCTATGTATCAGGTACTCAACTAGGTATTAGGGATGCAGATGACATGCGCTTCTCTGATTTCAGTGAAATCAGTAGATCAGCTGGTAATCACAATGCAGAATGAAAACTGCTCTCCTAGAGATGTGCATCACTCTGTGTGAGCTGGAGAAGTGTGGCTGGACATGTGGGGTAAGGGTGGTCAGGGTGGGTGCTCAGGGCTTAGCTTCTCAGGTGGAGTTTGAGCGAGTCTGAAGGACAAGTATGCTTTAGATGGATGAGTGGTAGAAGGACATGTAACAGCTTGGCTAGGTTGGGGACCTACAAGAAGCTCAATTTGACTGCAATAATGTGCACATGGAAATATGATAGAAGATGAAACTGGAGCCATAGGATGACGTAGGATGAAGACAGGTGATCACAGACTCTGTGTAAGGAGTTGGACTTTACCCAAGGATGCTGTAAGGAGGATAGATTTGGGTTAGGTTTCATTTGATCAAGACTACTCTGACACCAGGGTGGAGAAGGGTCAGAAGGACAGGAACTGATAGCAGAGAACAGAGTCGGTAGCGAAGCAGCATATTCCAAGTCAAAGTCAAGAGGCATGCTCCCGATGCCTGTTACTTTACTTAGCCAAGGAGATAAACAAGTTTTCCTCTCAGAGGAAACCTTGAAGAGCTGGGACAAAAAGGAGCTCTTTCTACTGTTTGCTCTGCCTACATCCATACTACTATTCTCGTTCATGGCAGGTAGGTTTACTCATTATCATAAAAGATGTCAAGGAAGAACTTCATCAGCTGCCCTTGGTTTCAGGCCAGACACTTCACATCTCTCTGGGTTGGGAGAGGGTGTGGGAGCTGTCCATGGTGCTCCCCTGAGGCACATGCGAGATGCTGCATTGCTGTGAAGTTCACTCTTTGTATCAGGGTCCCTTGGATAGAATGGATAGAATGACAATTTCTAAAGAACATTCAGAAGTGATTTCCTAATTCTTTTTTTGTTTGTTTGTTTTCGAGAAGGGTATCATTAGAGAAGGGGAAAGAAAAAAGATTCCCTAAACCTTGTTTACTTAAGAAAGGAGCTGCAAAATTATAAAATTAATATTAACTTTAACCTATTGGAAGTGAGACAGATGACATAAACTAAGAGGAATGAAAGAACATCTCTTTATTGGGTTAGGTGATTAATTAGAATATATTTTCCTCACTTTTCATTATAAGTCCCCTTAGCAAGTTTTATTTCTATAGTTGATTATCTTCTTTTCTAGAAATGTAAGTTGCTCCTCTGCCCAGATTGTGGGCAGGTGGGTTGAGGAACTAGGATTGATTTTATCTAGGTGCTAAGTGCTGGCTATTTTGAGAAAGTCAGTTAATGTATTGGGTTTGAATGCTGTGAAAACCTGAGGATTCTTTCAAGCCATTTTAGATGAAAGTTGGTATCAGCCAAACAACTTTACTAGGTAAAGGAAATTTTAATTCTCCGACTTTCTCTACCATGAAGAATATAGTTCCTCACCTCATTTCCTTCAAAGCTGAGGGCTGTCTCACATTCTCTGTTGTATTTTATGTGATGAAATGTATCACTTGACCCAACAGAAATCAGTTCCTCAAAAATGTTTTGCATTACGAGAAATAATAAGAGAAACAGGAATTAAACTTAACTCCTTACCTATGTAGAAATGGGAGGAGAGAACCTGATTTTCCTCTCCATCAGTACTGATAATACCCTTTAGTGAGAGTTTACCTGGTGTAGGCACATTTTGAGGACTTGGCATGTTATATCTCCATTAAGAACATGACCTTACATAGTAGATATTGTTATCCTGTTTTATTGATGACTTTATAGGCTTTGCATATGTTATCTCATTTAGATCTCACACCATGTTAGATAGTAACAATTTATATTCCCATTATACAAATGGGGAAATTGAGTTTCAGAGTTTAGGTAGCCAGCTCAAGGTCACATTTCTAGTAAGTGATAAAATTGGATGTTAAAGCCCATGCCCTTTTCTCTACTATGCCATATAGTACGAGTTTGGATTTGTCTATTTCCAAAGCAGAAACAGTACACAGATGACCAGAGAGTATGTAAGATAGTCATGCCTTCAAGGAAAAAAACATGATCTTGAGAATATTTCCACCCTTAGGTCTCTCTGACCAAACAATAGTATAATAACATGTACTTCTCTAGCTTTGCTGTGTCTTCAATAAAATGGGACCTAGAATATTCACTTCTCAGTCAACTGTCTATGGAGAAAGACACATGACATGTTTAAGAGATCATTGCTTTCTTATTTTAAAATTGAATATAAGTAAATTGGGTTTCTTCCAGTTAAAAAGGATATATTTTATGTTGTCTATTAATGAGTGTCTTCAGAAAAGTCAAGAGGACCCAACACTGTAAATTTAGAAATACTCTTGAGATGTATGGAAGTAGATTTGCCGAGAGACCGAGACACATATGCAGCTAAGTTGGTAGGCTATCCTTATTACCAAGAATATTCTCTGTATTAGGGTTTGCCAGAGAAAGAACAGCCAATCGGAGTTATATATATGTATATATTTATACACACACACACACACATATATATATATATACACATACAGAGAGAGAGAGAGAGAGAGAGAGAGAGAGAGAGAGAGAGAGATTTATTATAAGAATTTACCCACAAACACACACACACAAAAAAAAAAAACCGGGGGGGGGGGGGGGGGGAAGAAGATATAACAACTATACTTTTTTTG
>NW_007731770.1:69405-94731 GCF_000696425.1 Galeopterus variegatus | reverse complement strand
AAAAAAAAAAAAAAAAAAAAAAAAAAAAAAAAAAAAAAAAAAAAAAAAAAAAAAAAAAAAAAAAACCCCGGGGGGGGGTGGGGTGGGGAAGAAGATATAACAACTATACTTTTTTTGTAGTTGTTACAACAAACAAACGGAAAGGACATTCTTGGGGGGGAGGGGAGAGAGGGAGGAGGGCGGGAGGTGTCGGTGATGGGCCATAATAATCATATACATTGTATATTGACAAAATAAAAATAAAAAAAAATAAATAAATAAAATGAGGAAACTGAGAAAAAAAAAAAAGAATTAGCTCACATGGTTATGGAGGCTGAAAAGTTCCATGATCTGCTGTAAGCAGATTGGAAAACCATGAAACCCACTGGTATAATTCAGAGCAAGTCTGAAGACCTTAGAATGGGGCAAGGGAAGCCAGGAAAGGGGAAGCATGGTGGTGTAACTGGCGGTCTGAGTCCAAAAACACAAGAACCAGGAGCACTAATGTCCAACGTCTGAGGACAGGGGAAGGTGGTTGTCTCAGCTCAAGTAGAGAGAGTGAATTTCACATTCCTCTGTATTTTGATTTTATTTGAGACCTCAAAGGATTAAATGATGCCCACCCCCATTGGGAATAGCCATCTGCTTTACTCAGTTTACCAATTTAAATGCTAATGTCTTTTGGAAATATCCTCACAGACACACCCAGAAATAATGTTTTATTATTATTATTGTATTTAATGATGAGATATCTAGGCATCCCTTAGCCCAGTCTAATTAACACATAAAATTAACTGTCACACCCTTCCTGAAGCTTCTCAACTCTTCAATGCTTATATTTTAGCAGTAGAGACTGATTGCTCAGGAATCTGGTAAGAGTCTGAATCCCATTTTTAAAGAATTTTTCTGTAGGGTTTTATAAATTTTTTCATGAGTCGTACATACATATATATACACATATGCACATATCTATGTATATCTATGTATATTCATCTTTCTCTATATATACTTTATTTTTTCTCTTTCCCACCAAATTTTTGTTCTCTCATTTTTTCCTCTATGAAATAGTGTAAATTTAAAAACTGTAAAAGTAGAAAGGTTTAGGCACTTATCAGGAGTGAAAAATTAAGTTGAAGGTGAAAGATCTCTTTAGACAGTTCATGGCAACTCTCACAAGCCTCCTTCCCATGGCAGCTGTGCTTTGTCTGGGGCAAGCAAACCCTTTGGTTGGCACATAGTTCTCCTATAATGACTTTACAATCAGGTTATACTCAGAGAGTCTAAGCTCTCTGAGAAGCACTTCACCCATATGATTAAGGTTGATGAATACTGGTAAATCAGACCCACCTATTGTCTACTACTGGGCTTCTAGCCTTAGCCCTTTAGACATTGAGAACCCAAATTTGATGTGGCCTCCAGGCCTGTCACTCCTACCTCTCCCATCACACACCTTCACTCCCCCACCCACTCCTGGTCTGGCCAGAACCATCTGGTGCTGTTTTAGCAATATTTACTTATTTTGGATTGGGATGTTTGAGGCATAGCTTCAAGTCTTACTTAGGCAGTAACAGAGGAAGCATCCACCCCAGTACTAGTTTCCTGGGCTTTAGGCAGCATTTCTATTTCAAGGACCCACAAATAATAATAAAAAATCTATCCACTATTGATTTTCCAGAACATGATCCGTTGGCATGTGCCACAAATGTGGATTTGCGCAGCAACAGGCTTGGAATGAGTATGTGATGGTTCTTAAAGAGACACATAATCCAGAATTCAAGAAAAATGATGGGAAATCTGTGGCAGCCATCAGAATTATCATCTGAAAAATATATGTATAAGGAAATGAGACACAATTCAATGTTTTCCAGTGGACTAAAAACAGAGCTGGGAATTAGAAATGAAAAGTACCAACATCAGTGACAACTTACTTGGTCTTTTCAGGCGTACTTCTCTTGGCATGTCACTTTCTCCACTATACAAAGAAAAGTCACTATCTTTTCTCAAAAGGATCTGTGTCTATTTTAGTGAGAATCGATCACATATGAAATGCAAAAGTAATGAGTGTCCTTCCCATACAGGGATTTCCTAGGTCCCTAGTACAGTTTGAAGCTGTTAATAATAGTAATGATAAAAAAGACTGTAAATATATAATTACAGAGTTTTGTGTTATCATAGACTATATGGACTTTGACATTGATTTGGAATAGTGCTTTAGAAAAATATTATTATTAAGTCCTTAAAAATGTCTGTTATACTCATAAACACACATTTGGTACAGATTTGTATTCACATAATTGGACAAAGCTAGGTCTTGTTTACTTGTATTAGAATTTTGAGGGCCGGCCCGGTGGCGCACTGGATAAGTGCGCCGCTTGGGAAGCGCAGCGGTGCTCCCGCCCAAGGGTTTGGATCCCACATACAGACCGGTTCCCGCTCACTGGCTGAGCGAGGTGCGGGAGCAACACCGAGGGTTGCAATCCCGTTGCCGGTCCCCGGTCCGGTACGGGGGCAACACTGAGGGTTGCGATCCGTTGCCAGACATGGAAAAAGACAAAAGACAAAAAAAAAAAAAAAAAAAGAATTTTGAATTGAAATGGCATTTGAAAGTTTTCCTTGTAGAAAAACCAAATCCCTACATTAAAATGTCATCTTTCTATGGCTGTAGGTTAGAAATACCTCATTTAAGTTGCTCTTGTTAATCCAGTGGCGTCACACCCTTCCAGCCCTCTGGCTTATCACATTCACAAAAATGTAAGTGGGTGGGCTGTGGAATTAACAAACTTGGGTTTGAGACCTTACCCTTCTACTTGCTACCTGTGGTATCTTGGTCAAAGTTATCCAAGTTTTCTGTGCCTCAATTTTCTTTTCTGTGGTCCTTCTCTTCTGATTTAATTAACAGTTAAAAATTTATTTAATTTTGAAATTCTGGGTGTCTTCCATCGAAAAAATCATTCTTGTTTTTCTGATTCTTTAATACTTTTAATTATAATTGCTTCATTGTGTGTTTATGAAGATTAATTAAATTAATATCTTAAAAGCACTTAGTACAATGTCTGGCACATAATAGATGCTAGGTAAGTCATATCTGTTGTTGTATCTTCTTTTTGATTTGTACGAGATTGTTTTATATTAGTAGATATGCAGAGAGAAGCATCATTGAAGCTTTTCTTTTTTTCCCCGCAGAGAATATTTCTCAGATTTCCTTTTTTTTTTTTTTTAAAGACACTGCTATCTATGTGAAGTACAAACATTGAATACATTGGCATAATGTATTCATAGCGTATTCCTCTGTTCAGGAAGAGACGTATGATAAACTTAACAGGTTAAAGTAATCAATAGGAGCTTATTACATTATCGTATAGAAAGTACTCTAGAGTCTAGCCCTAAACTCTCATTCATTCAATACACAGTTATAACATACTGTGACTGGGCAGTGGGGACACAAAGGAGTTTTTGTCTCAACAAAGTCTAAACTCTGGTGAGATTCGATGTGCCTAATAGAGGAGAAAACTTTGTCAGTTAGATACCACCACCTCACCCCGTCCTACAAAACGCTTTGTTCCAAGTAAAAGATTGCTTACGTAAACTGATATTGGTAAATTCTAAGGGTAAATTGTTAAGTTAGGAAAACTGTTTGGCTTTAAGTCCTAAAAGAATGACTTTATTTCTTTTGTTCTTTAATTCTTTTATTTATTCAATAATGTTTTCTGAGCCCTCAGAAATGCCTGTTGCACAAGCAACAAAATCAAAAGTAAACAAATGGGATTGAATTAAACCACAAAGCTTCTGCACAGCAAAGGAGACAATTAATACAGTGAAGAGACAACCCACAATTGGGAGAAAATATTTGCAAACTGTATATCTGATAAGTGGCTAATATGCAAAATACATGAGAAACTCAAACAACTCAAAAATTGTTTACAAAAGAAAACAAATAATCCAATCAAAAAATTGGGCAAAAGACCTGAATAGACAATTCTCAAAGGAAGACATAGAAATGGCCAATAGGTATGTGAAAAAAAGCTCATCACCACTAATCATCTGAGAAATGCAAATTAAAATTGCAATGAGATACCCCTTACACCTGTTAGAATGGCTGTTATTAAAACGATGAAAGATAATGTGTTGGCAAAGGTGTAGAGAAAAGGGAAAACTTACACACTGTTGAGGGACATGTAAATTAATGTAGCCATTACAGAAAACAGTGTGGAGGTTCCTCAAAAAACTAAACATAGAATTACCATGTGATCCAGCAATCCCATTTCTGAGTACATATCCAAAGGAATTGAAATCAGTATGCTGGAGAGAGAGCTGCACTCTATGTTCATTGCAGCATCATTCACGGTAGCTAAGGTATGGGTGCAACCTAGGTGTCCATCATCAGATAAATGGATAAAGAAAATGTGGTATGTATACACGATAGAATACTATTCAGCCTTTAAAAAGGGGGAAATCCTTATATATGTGACAACATAGATGAATCTAGAGGACTTTATGCTAAGTAAAATAAGCCAGGCACAGAAAGACCAGAACCACATTATCTGACTTACGTGTGTAATCTAAAAAAGCTGAACTGATGGAAGTAGACAATAGACTGATGGTTACTAGAGGCTGGGGGAGAGGGGGTGGATGGGGAAAGAGAGAATGTTCATCAAAGGGTACAAAGTTTCATTTCGGCAAGAGGAATGAGCTTTCTTAATCTACTACACAGAATGGTTATAATAAATAATAATGCATTGTATATCTCGAAATCACTTGAAGGGTAGACTTTAAATGTTTTTGCCACAAAAAATAAATATGTGAGATGATGTACTTGTTAATTAGCTAGATTTAATTATTCCACATTGTAAACATATATCACAGCATACATTGTATACCATAAATATATACAATTATTATTTTTCAATTGAAAAGAACATAAACAATTTAATGACGGGCCGTGTAAATGTAACGAGCTAAATAAACAGAAATACATGATGATGAGTGAATGCGATGCTGGTGGGAGCATCCTTAAGTCGGATAATTCGGAGAAAGCTCATTCTGAGCTGAAACTTGAAGATTGAGAATGGACCAGTCATTTGGAAGTCTGGAGGGAGGATATTTCAGGCCAGAGGCCCAGCAAGAGCAGAGAGGTGAGCTTGTGGTGTCAGGGCAGTGGTCCTGGAAAGTGAACAGGTGTCAGAACCACCTGGAGGGCCTGTGACAACTCAAATTCCTGAACCCCAACCCCAGGCAGTATGTCTGGGTGAGGCCTGAAAATGTGCTTTTCTCTCAAGATCCCAGGGGGTGCAGATGCTGCTGGTTTAGGGGCAACACTCTTGAGCATCATTGTATTACAGAGGAACTGAAAGGAGGAAGGGATGGCTGGAGCATTGTGAGCTAGGGGCAAGTAGCAGGAAATGAGGCTGGAGAAGGAAGCAGCCCTATGATCTCAACCTTGAAAGGAGGTACAAGTTTAGTCCCGGATTGATGGGAAGTCATTGAAGGTTCTCACTTGAAAATGTTCTTATTCTTGGATGGTTACAATATAGTCAGTCTTCCAGGATTATCCAGTTCTACATAGTGTTTACTCCTTAATGCACGTGAAGCACATTCACTGGAATTGGAAATAACCTGTAACTCTCTGTATTCAATCCCTGACTAACCTTTGACAAACGGGAAAGACCCATTTCTGCTCACTTTGCAGAGAACAGATGTGCTCCCATACTCATGTTTTGGAATTATGAGACAAAGGCAAGTCAGAGGTGGCCAGAATTCAGATCAGTTCAACATTGACTCAAACACTTTTTCTGCACCTGCACAGTAGACTTAGTGCAGCAAGGACATAGCCAAAGCATACTGCATGATTTCAAACAGCAAGCAGCATTCAATCTTTTGATGATAAATTGTAAAACCATGAAACAATTAGAGGATTATAGAAGCAGAGGACAGTGCAACTGAATATTTTCACGTGCAAAAATTAATGATGCAGATAATAAGTGCTATGGCCACTAAGAAGAGAGAGCATAATTGTTTCAAGGCACTGGGATTGTTTTTATCTGGGGGAAACATTTGGGCTGGTCCTTAGGAAATGGTTAAAATTTGGCAGTTAGACCAGAGGGGGAAAGCATGGAAAAGCCTTTGTCTTCAAATTCAGTCAACATGCAGAGAATTACTGTGTTTTCCCAAAGTTTTTGCTGTTCTGCTGCCTTTCAAGGGAAAGCCTTCCATGTGTTTTTGATTCTTGAGTACAATTAAATTACTAGCCCATTGTCTGGTGAGAGCTGTTTGGTCAGGAGCCCTGTGGACTTCTCAGAAGCTTTCATCCTTTGAAAGAAGCTGTCCTGATTTTCCATTGTTAATGAAACTTGTAGGACACAATGCTCAAGTTTAAGACCCACTGAGAACATGACCATGCACCTCCTTTCATCTCTACATGAGGGAACCACATGGCAAATAGGAACTGCAGAAACCCAGCAGCAGTGCTATTCCCCCAGTGTTAGTAATTGTCTTGAACTTTCTTATGTCATATCCTAATAGCTTTATCTTTTGAGTGATGGCCTGTATTGCTTCCACCCTTCATGAATAAATACAAACTGCCTTGCCGCCCAGAAGATGAACACTTTTTAGTCGTGCATCTCTTTTGAACATGTATCCTTAGGACCCCTGCATACCTACATTTCAATATTTTGTGCCTGTGGGAGGCTTAACTTGTAATTTCTGAAACATGCAGCATTGCAATGCTTATATTTTTTACTCTGTCACATGCTTTTATGCATTAATTCCTGACTAATGCATTTGAGGAGTCAAAGGGCTAACCTTTTTTTGCTGAGGCTCTCAGGAAATTCACAGTCGTTCTGAATATTAAGATATTTCCTGTTAGCTCATGTAATTCCAAAGGTATAAGTTTATCTTAAATATCAATGTTAAGGCAGAAAATAGCAGTAGAAAAAGAGTGAATAATTAAAGAGAAGCACCAGGATGACCTAAAGAAAGATTTTAATGGCATCCTGTAGTACAGAAATCATCAAACTTTTTTGGTTGCCCACTCATATCAGTAAAAGATTTTTAGAATGCTTTTAAAATAGGTATTTTATTTATGTTATATACATGTATCATTATACTTATATATTATTAATATATGAAAGATATGCAAAATAGAAACAATAAATAATGAAATGAAAAAGGAACATAATTTCTAATATTTTCTTCGTATACCTCAAATAATTTTCTTTTTCATACTCTGGTATATGCACAGTCCACTTAAGAAAACACACTTCTAAAATACTCGTACCTACAGCAGCAGCGTGTGTAGTGCAATGGCAATGGTTCTCAAACTTTAAGCTGCATCAGAATTTCCTGGAAGCTTGTGAAGACAGATTTCTGCCTGCTCACCAATGTTTCTAATTCAGTAGGTCTGGAGTGGAGCCCAAGCATTTGCATTTCTAACAAATTCACAGGTGCTTCTTGTCTGAGGACTAGGATTACACTTTGAGAACCACTGGTGTCATTAAGAACATGAGTCTCAATGTTACTCTGTCTTAGTTGGACATCAGCATCCTCTAATTACCAAATTTACCTTGGTAAAAAATTATTTTTAGGGCCGGCCCGGTGGCGCACTGCTACAGTGCGCCGCTTGGGAAGTTCAGCGGTGCTCCCGCCGAGGGTTCGGATCCCACATACAGACTGGCCACTCACTGGCTGAGCGAGGTGCGGGTGCAGCACCGAAGGTTGCGATCCCGTTGCCAGTCCCGGTCCAGTACAGGCGCGACACTGAGGGTTGCGATCCGTTGCCGGTCACGAAAAAAGACAAAAAGGAAAAAAAAATTATTTTTAAAAATTATTTTACCTTGGATAGATTATTTTACCTCTCTGAGCTCAGATTTTTAAATATGTAAAATGGAAATAATCATAATTACTTACCTCTTAGAGTTTCGTGAGAGCTTATTGAGATGATATGGATAAATTGCATAGTACCCAGTGCTCATCACCTACAATACACCAATACAGGTTGGTCGCTATATCCTCCACCTCCTTTCCCTTCACTTCCTCCTCCTCCTCACCATCATTATCATCAACATCAAATGTCTTTTTAATGTCATGAGGTAGACTTAGGGAATTTGGATTTTAGGATAAAATATTGTGCCTGACAAGAATCATGGGAATGCATTTTTTTTTCTGCTTTAGCATTATACATTAAGAAAGCTCATGTTCCAAATGAGATATCTTTCTAGTTGAATAATAGAAACAAAGCTCTTTTCCAAAGTCTGTCTAAAGGAGAACAGTGTGTTCAGCCCTCTCCCTTTTGTGTGTAACTGTTGATATTTTGTGGCTAAGTCTGTATTTCTGTCATCTTTTTTATATGCTGAATGAATTCTTGTTGCATGAGATTGAGTTGCCATTTTTGGTGATTGTGTCTTTGAGTGTTTGGGAGCATGAGAATGGTAAATACAGGTGACTTCTTTGAATTTCATTAATTTTTAATATTTCTTCTCTCTCTCTTTTTTTCTTCCTTCCATCTCTTCTTATGCATTATTAGGACCCAGTACTACCTGCCAGGAAGATTCATGTGCCAACCAGGGAGTCTGCATGCAGCAGTGGGAAGGCTTTACCTGTGACTGTTCTATGACCTCTTATTCTGGAAACCAGTGCAATGACCGTAAGTACAACCTTTTCATGCTGGACATATTTTCATGGGGTTCAGAGGTTCGAAGAAACCTTAAGGACAATATCTTTTCTGAAAGATTCATATGTAATTCTCTCCTCCAGAAACATGGAAAACAAAGGACTAGTGCTCCTATGGGAAGAGCAAAGAGACATTTCTTGTTCAACAATACTAGATATTCTTTTATTTGCTTAGATCTGTGTTTTTTCTATGGATTAGAATATCTATGACTGAGACAGAAAAAAGTCAGGCAATATTTTTGTTGTAAGGGGTTCAATTTACTATTAATTAAATGATCTAGATAACAATTTTGAGACTCTTCCCATTTGCATTGCCAAGAATTTAGAGGCTATTTAAATAACGAAGCTATTTTCTAAAAAAGTCTGAGTTTAGGGAACTTCTTGGGCTTACAGACACTCAGAGTTTATTAATTCTTCCGGTTAGAAAATTTTAAAGCATTCTCCGAAGTCTCTCAAGTATAAGGCAAAGATTCCTTCTGGCTGAATTTATTGGTGACTATTTGCTGTTCTGTGTGTATGTGCATTTCTATTTTGTGAGTATATTTTATATGTATATATCTGTGTATTTGGTTCATATTGTAAGTGAGCCTCGTGATTGTTATTATTGTCCACTAGAGGTGTTTCAAGTGCATCAGTTAATTTAGTTCTAAGAGAAGACTGCTTTCATGGAGGTGATTCTAGCACTGATGGTGGAGATACTTCAATGCTGTGGTGATCTGTAACCTGTGTCTCCACTTCCTTCTCATGTCATTTTCCTAACATGGCCACTATAAAGACAAGCAAACACTTGAAATTTCTGAATACCTATTGCAAAGAGATTTGTTAAAAAGTCCTGACTGGGTGGGTCCTTCTGACCTTCTGATTTTCTAAACGCAGCATTTGTGGTAGAAGTTTGTGTTACTATCCAAACTCATTTGGCCTCTTGGTTTCATAAAAATGATGCATGATGTTATCTGAGCAAATAGTAAGTCAAGTTAAATTGTGCCCATATGGGAGCAGGAGCGAATTACAGTGCTATGTTCCTTGTGCCTGTTTGATTTTCCTTGATTTTTTATTTGTCAACTTTTTGCATGTGTGCAGTTGTCTCTTGTCATTCTCTTTTTCATTTTTCTCCGTAGCTTTTTGTTCCATATGCTCTTTCATTCTCTTAAGATGCACTAAGGAGAAACAAATGGGAAATCTGGCAGTATAAAGAGAAAATTATGTGATAACCATTCATCTAAGTATAAGTCTTATGTCTCCATATCTGTCATGCAAAGGATACAATGTCTGCAGAAGGCTTTGCCATCAGATTGCTCTTGCCAAGTATTTTGGTATTAATGAAAATACTGTCTCCATATTTACAACTTGGAAATGATGTTCCACTGTGAAACAGGCAATGATGGGCCTTTCCAGAGTAGCTGGGGAATTGTTCTATATATTCTTTCTTTTCTGTTCAGTTTGCCTGCAAAGGACTCCTTAGGAAAGTTTTTTTCTCTAACTGGCAGCATAATGCTTTTTTATCCTCACAAGTTTATTTCATATCATGCATACATATCACCTCGGGTAGGAAATGATAAGGAACAGACTGCACGCAGGAAAAACAGAAGAAAGGTAAGTTACTCTAACTACGGAGCATGTCCACAATCCTTGCAAGGTATGTATGTATTTTTTTTTGTCATTGACAAGCTCCTCGCTGTCGCCAAGGGCCAGGCATTGTTTTCTGGTAAAAATCAACCAGGATTCTTTCCAGCTTTCTGTGATTGTTTCTGATTCTGTCAAAAGCAGACTGTGTCTCAGTCCAGGATGCGGACTATCCCGTTATCTGACTTGGACAATTTGTTAGTGTGTAATAAAGTACCAGAAATAGGATTGGGAGCATGCCAGCTTTCCTTTGTGGCAGTAGCTTCTCATGCTTCAAAAATGTTTCTAAGATATCCAGGCTTAGGGTAATGCATTTTGGATTTCATTCCATACAAAATGCAGTTGAATTTTTGTTTGTAGAAGATCTGAGAGCCCAAATCACTAACAGAATCTGCTTGCCTAGTCCCCTCCTGTAGCATGGACCAGGGCTTCTTGATTGAATGGCTATATGGAAATGAAGCAAGTACATTTTAGTTTCAGAGTGTGATAAATATATAGAATTCAGATATACAGGGTGAGACTAGAAAGTTAGGATATAAACTTTTAATGAAACTCAACCAAATATATCAAAAGAGTAGGTTGCTTGATAGTGTTATAATGGCTGTCCCTATATCCAGTGATTGGCATTCAAGGTAGTGGGGGAACTTCTTTTTTGGAACTAGCATTAGAGCCAGTTTTCTCCATCTAAAAAACCACCCTCACTACCTTACGTCATAGACCATTATTTTCTATATCAACCCTGACCCTTAGAGATATAATTTGCTATTTTGCCTCACCGACATCTTCAAGATGAAGTTATCTATCTGATAGTCTACGTGCTTGCCTGTGTTAGCAGATTCTTGGCAGCTTAGCCTGCATCAGGATTGGCTCACACTCAGTGTCACAAGCAGAGTTGAACAAGCCTCATGCTTATAATTGGCAAAAGCAGTGGGGGAAAGTTTCAAAGAAAGGAGAAAGAATGCAATAGGTTAATGGAAGAGGAAGAGGGATGGAGGAGAAGGAATATAGAGAAAATCAGAGATTGAGTCTTAAATGGAAGAGCACAGAAGCCATTAGCAATTGCTTTGGTAAATTGCATGTCACAGGTCACCTGTCTTTGACCTAAATATCAGAAATACATTATGAGCAGAGCAGCATCAAGGAAATCTGGCCTTTACCTGATTCTTGGGAAGATGCAGAATGTTGCATATATCTAAAATAAATTGTGTTCCTTAAAATATGGTCATAAGACCATCTGAATTTGTTGGACATAAAATATAATCACAGATGGTGTTTTGGGGTGGGGGTGAGGGAAATGTGGTTTTGGATCTCTCATGTTCCCTGAGATGTTTCTCAGAGATTGATCCTCAAGTAATGGAAATGAAAAAATCTCAAACAAGAATAGAAACCTTTTCAACAGGAAAATGGCTAAGTTTTTATATTTTCCAAAATAACGTATTTAGTCCATCATGTGTAAAAAAGTTAATTATATCTGGGCATGAATTGTCAGGTTCTAAAGAACTGTCTGCATTTTAAGGTCTTCCTTACTTCTTCTGGCATTGGTTCTGTCACTTGTGACGTTTGGTTTTCTTCTTGCCTGTTTGCCAAATACAGTGTTTGCTTGACAATTTTAAGGCACTGTCACATAGGTGTAGCTTCCCTGAGTAGTGTGTATGTTTTGAAACTTCATCTCATTTAGTATATGTAGACCAAACCTGGGTGGTTTACACTTTATTCCATCATTGTTTTAGAGAGCATGCTGCATTGATGGAGGCAGTGGGGTAAATTTTAGGTATAGTCTTACAAAGATAGCCATGCAAAGCTGATGTGGTGGTGGTGAAGGTGTGACACTTGTTCTCTGGAGCTGATTACCTTGTGTAAGAGTGATTCCCTTGCATGAGGTAGAAAACAAAGATCACCTCATCGGAAACCCAGGTATATTGATTTATTATTTGTCTTATGTAGGTTTAGGTACAATTTTACACCATTATATGTACAGTAGTCCTCCTGACCCACAATTTTGCTTCCTGCGGTTTCAGTTGCCTGTGGCCAACCAAGGTCCACAAATATTAAACTGAAAATTCCATAAATAAACAACTCATAAGTTTGAAATTGTGAGCCATCCTGAGTAGCATGATCAAATCTTCAGCCATGCTTCTCTGTCTCACCCAGAACATGAATTATTCCTTTGTCCAGAGTACCCACATTGTATATACTCTCTGTCCTATGTATTTACATTGATGTCATTGACATCATCTGTTCCTGACATCCGTCCATCCCCATCGTCATGGCTCAATCATCCAGTATCACTTGAAGCAGATGATCCTCCTTCTGGCATATTGTAAGACGGTCAATAGTAGTCTAATGCTAGGTCACGATGCCCACGTCCTTCACCTCCCTTCACGTCGTCCCATAGGCAATTTACAGGATCACGTCATTACAACAAGAAGCGTGAGTACAATACAAAAAGATAGTTTGAGAGAGACCACATTCACATAATTCTCATTACAGTATATTGTTATAATTGCTCTATTTTATTATTAGTCATCATTGTTAATCTCTTAGTGTACCTAATTTATAAATTAAACTTTATCATAGGTATGTAGGTACAGGAAAAAACATAGTATATATAAAGTTTGGTACTATCTGTGGTTTCAGGCATTCACTGCCCCGTCTTGGAACATATCCCGCACTGATAAGAGGAAACTACTGTAATGGTAAAATTATAGGGAGTTTCTTATTTTTAGGTTGACTGTTAGGGCTGCTTTGATCCTATAATAGACTTAATATAGTGTCCAATTAGACCTAAGGAAGGTCACATAAGTAACATTCTACAAAGATAATCTTCAGTTCTTCTGAAAAATTTATTACCAGGGGTGTTGGCTTCTCAGAGGGTGAGCACCACTTGAAAATCAACTTATGGCACATGTGTTTGGGCTACATTTTAAGAACAAAAGAAATGGAAACTTACAAAGGTTCTTATAGGTATATTCTTTTTGGATATTGGGTTCTTATTGGTATTTTAAATCAAAACTGAGAGCCTGGGAAATTCCGGCATGTTGTAGCCATTACACCATCAGGCGAATCTGGAATCCCTTTCTCATATCGTGTGACAATGCCACTCCCTTTGGTAGCCTGCTGTTAAGTTTCTCTCTCTTTCACTCTCTTTCACAACATTAAAAAATGCTGTGCAATATCCGACTCTCCTGCACACACCCACGCATATGCAAAAGGGCTGTCATTTTTATGGACTTTGTGAAAATAGTGGTTTTAAACATCTCATAGCTGTTCTTAACAGCACTGTTGTCTTTTACCAAGTTCAAGACAACTGTTTTGAGTCACATACAATTTGGGGGTCTTGTTACTGTTGCTCTGCCCTGGAGAAACAAACATGGAATAGTCTGTGTTACATGATTTCCTAACAGACATCAAGTTCCTGGGTTTAGGAGTTAGGTGTTCATAATGGCTTTGTGGGGTGAAAGGAAGGGAATCATTGTGGGTCCTCAGCCTACCCGTTATTAGTCAAACATTGGAGGCTACTCGGAAAAATTGCTAGGTTCACACTGGCATGTGATAATAGATGTTCCTTGCTTGCAACAAATCAATAGTGAGCAGCTGTGGATCGTGCAGATAGCGGAGTGCAAAGCGCCTTTTCAGACAGTTTTCTGCTGGAGTGGCTGTTAAGCTGCACTGTTGGCTATTGATTGGCCTTTTGCTTTTTATTTATTGTGTGGGTTTATTTATTTTTTTAATGTAGGTTGGCATATTGATTAAATCTGTTAAAAACACATTTCCCATTCAGGCTTCAAAAAAAATAAGCAATATATGCATCACTTAGTGTACAAACAAGAGGACAGACACGTGTATACTAATTCTATCCCTTGGGTCCACATAGGTACATAGGCGTTATGTTATAAAACCCTGTTGTTAGGAACCTATTTGTATGGCAATAATTTGCATGAATACAAAAGTGCAGTATGGCCATGCTTTTGATTATGTGTTTATACTTCCTCTCTGTTTTTCAGGCTCTTCCTGTCCAGCAAATAGGCCGTATTTGAGAAGTTCACTTGTAAGATAGTTTGCTTCTTAGAACACACTTTATCAGTTATTCATTCACGCACCTACCAGATATTTCTTATTTGCAAATACGATCAGGAATAAGATATACAGTCATTCCTCTGTGTCCTCTGGAGATTGGTTCCAGGACCCCGGTGGATAACAAAATCCACAGGTGCTCAAATTTTTTATATACAATGGCGTGGTATTTGCATATAACCTACACACAGCCTCTTGTATACTCTCAATCATTTCTAGATTACTTATAATACCTAATGCAATGTAAATGATATGTGAATATTTGTTATACTTTATTGGTTTTTATTTACATTTTTATTATTATTTTATTTTGTATTTTGTATTTATTTATATTATTTTATTATTACTTTATATTTTAACTCCTTAACAAAGGCGTTACAGTCTCATGGGGGAAGACACGTAAAAAGGTGCTTCAGTAGAAATATGAACAGTGTAGAGTGAGGACTTACGAAGTGGAATGACAATAACTGTCCCTGGAGTTGACTCCATGAAAGAAGAGCAGCTGCTATTAGGGCAGTTTTCATCAAAGAATGAGCCTTAAAAAATTAGTATGTACTTGCTAAGCAAATATGGAAGAGGGCAGGAAAAGAAAGGCAGCATTCCAGCAAGCGAGCAGAGAAAAAATGCTGCAGCCACTGTTAGCATTCTGGCTATTACCCACCAGCTTTTATCCTAAGCATCTGTATGGTTAAGATCAAACTCTCTCTAAAACTTGTACTCGGCTTTATTTGGTTTAACATTGCATGCTGTGCGTTTTTCAAAAAATAAAACACGTTATCAGATTTCCTAATCTCATTTAGTAGAATGCACATTATAGTGCTCAGTTCTTGGGGAGGAATTTCCCCGCGTTAAATTTATTGCTGGGTCTTGGATGTGGACCCAGTAGGGCCCAATTCTTGAATTATTTCGTTGGTCATTGGTGGACACTGATCTTGGAAATTTAGTTATAATGAATCAAGTTTTTTAAAGGTTGATTTGTAATGTATATAACTTAGTACGTGGTAAAAGATATCATAGCATAGTCATTAATTTTATCAGCTTTAGAATCAAACTGCTTTAAATGCCAGTCCTGACTCTTTCTGACACGAAATTTAGTTATAATGAATCAAGTTTTTTAAAGGTTGATTTGTAATGTATATAACTTAGTAAGTGGTAAAAGATATCATAGCATAGTCATTAATTTTATCAGCTTTAGAATCAAACTGCTTTAAATGCCAGTCCTGACTCTTTCTGACACTGTGAAATTAAATTATTCACTTAGCCTCTTGGTACTTTGGTGTAGCACAAGGAGTGTAATAGGTACTTAAGTAGGTGTAGTTGCAGTTTTTATTATAACTAGGAATAATATTTGACATTTGTCATGTCCTTATGTTTTTGACACTTTCCTGGAACCTTTGTAAAGGTGTCATCCCTTTAATTATCCCCACATCTTTAAGGAATAATATACTATTATTGTCCTGACTTTAACAATGAAATAATTGAGCTCACATACTTAGGAAGTAGCTGAGTGAGTACTTGAACCCAGGTCCACCTGACATGATAGGTCAAGTTTTTGTTAGATTTGCTACTATTTAGTCATTATTAGAAATAAAAGTTTAACATCTGTGCTAATAATTAGACTAGGGTAGCTAATTTCATGTGGGCAAGTCTTCACAGACCACCAAAGTACATAGGAGCATAGGGTTGGAAAAGGAAAGCTCTGTGTTCTTGGATATTAATTTTACCATATTCTGGAATTCTGAGCACTTTTGTTGCTTTAGTTTTATAACTCAGATAAGGCCATTCAGAAGTAGAGTATTTTTAGCCATTATAGAATTATAATATCCCCTTCAAAACCCCCAACTATTTATATTTTCATTCTTGGTTGACCTACGTTCTGATTCTCGTGTGTTCACTTTATTGCAATTCCAATAGATGTCATATAGCATAGTGGGTAAGACCACTGATGTGGAGTGGGAGACCCTTTGTTCAAATCTTGACTCTGTCACTTAATGTCTGTGTTACCTAGGACAAGTTAATTAATTCCTCTGTGGCTCTAGAATGCAAATATTTATAAATTCTATACTGTAAGAGTGTTGTAAAGATAAATTAAATTCATAATTGTAAAGTTTAGGGCATAGCACATAATAGTCCCTACAGAACTGTTGGCTACTTTTCAATATGATTTTCAAAAAGTTGAAAACGTGACTCATCAGATATAATTTTCACAAAGTGAAAAACAAAACTCTCATGCAAATATAGAGTGAATGTGTGTCAAATTTATTTAACTCCTTAACAAGGAAACAAGAAAGTAAACATGTAAACAACAAGATAGCAAAAGTATATTTGAAGAATAGTATATTTATAGGCATTAAAATGTATATTGAAATACATTTAAGTTAGATTTAAACTGTTAAATGTCCCATGGGGCAAAAATCCTTTAATCTTTGGTGTTATCTTTTCTAATGAACATGTATATCTCTACTGAACAAAAATCTATAGATTAACTTGTCATCATAGAGCCTGGGCCCCAACCAATAGTAAATGTCAGTGTCAAACACGGGTACATTCTCCCTCAGAATTAAATAGTTCTTAGGTAGGCCTGTTAAACAGTGTCCTTATAGGACATTGAAAGGACACGTGGTTCTTCCCCTAGCCTTTTTTCTACATTTTGGATAATTTTTATTAATACCATTACCATCCATTCAGTTTCAAAACCTTTTTTACCCTGAATACCTCTCTCATGCACAATTATCTTTTACTTTTTAGCCACTTCACTGTGTGCCCATCACTGTGCTGAATTCATTGTCATTTTGTCATTTAAACCTCACAACAACCCTAGAAAGTAGATACTCTTGTGATCCCAGTTTCATAGATGAGAGAACTGAGACACGGTTAAGTCAAGCCATATACTCAAGGTGACAAAACTATTAGGTGGCAGGGGACAAAGATTCAGAGGTAGGTTTGTCTGACTGCAAAGTCTGGACTCTTGACCGCTAATGTCTTCTGAATGCTTCTGGGAAAGCTTCTGGATGAAAACTCATCTGAATGCATAGGGATTTAGATTCACATTAGCCACCGAGCTTAGCTACTTTTTGGTAGCATCAATTACACTGTAATTTCTCATGTTTATATTGTTATTTGGGTGGGTATATTTTTCACTTTTTACCTTATACACTTAAATAATGGCAGCATAGGACTGATTTGCTTGGGTAACAAGATCAGAAGTTCCATCAAACAAGGATTGGCACATCTAGGCAGTCAGGCGACTGAGCTCAGAGAAGTCAATAAGGCTGAGAGGGGTGGCAGGACCATGACGGGCAAAACTGGAAGGTAAGACAGAGACAACAGAAGCAGTCACAAGCAGGCAGTACTGTATGCAATGCAAAAAGCTATTTCTTTGCATCTACACTTTATTCCTAGACCTACAGATATTGAGTGTAGCCAGAGGGAAGACAGGGGATGGCAATTAAACCCAGGGTCTTCTAAAAGCAAGGATGAAGGCGTTGGCAATCTCAGGAGCCGTTCCATAGATGAGAGTTTGAGTTTATTGCCCATGGAAATGACTCTTGCTTATAAGTTCCCCTGAAATCAAAAAGGGACGATATTGGGTGTCCTTAAACCATACCAATGGCTAATGTTAATACACATGCAATAGCAAACAGATTCAGCAAGAGCCAGGAGTGCTTGCTGCTTTTGTCTGGCACAACCTTCTGTGAAAGTGAGTTGAGACTCACAAGTGAAACATTAATTTCTACAAATCCCAGTTGACTCTTGCACCTATGGCTCAAGGAGAAATTGTCTCCACAATTCAGGATCCCATGGCTTGTTCAGGATTATTATGAGTTGTTGGAATTTGCGGCCTCACTAATTTCATTTCAAATATCTTTAGCATGCTATATTTGTAGAGCAGTTTTATTACTTATGTTTTATTGTAGCTCATTTATTTCTGGTGTGCTTGGCTAGTTACTTATTGATGGTGCTGGCAATAATCCACTGAGAGCCTATTGGTTTGTGAAAGATAATTTTTATATTACCTTGTTAGTTATATGCAGGTACAAATTTAATGTATTTTTCAATATAGAATTGTAATTTTCTACAATTATTTCCACATCTACAGGCAAAAAAAAAAAAAAAAGAGTAAACTACTTTATCTTGTCTTGTAAAATAGAGCTAATAGATATAATTCTGTTCCCTTCCCTAATTTTTCTCCTTTACTTTCTTTCTAGGAGACAGGGAGAGCATTTTTTGGTTGAGGTAAAATTTACATTCAGTAAAATGCACAGATCTGATGTGCATTATGGCATATGTTTATCCATTATGATATGTTTGTGTCACTAACACCCCAGTCATGATAAAGGACAGTTTCATCTCCCCAGAGACTTCCCTTCTGTCCTTTCCCCTCTGAGGCCACCACTGTTGAATTTGAAACAGCATACATTGTTTTTATCTCTTCTTGAATGTGTGTAAATGGAGCCATACAGTATGTGATCTTGTGTTTGTTTTCTGTAGCTCCATGGAATGTTCTTAAGATGTGTGCATGCCAGCTCTGCGTTGTAGACACCTGACCGCCTTTCCTGACACTCAGCTCCATTTTCTCATCTGCAGGAGTGGCCGAGCTCTGGCTGGGATCCCCCTCCCTGCTCCATGGCCAGAAATTCTCTCAAGGCAGTAAGCTCAGGCTATCTCAGGGATCACCTTGTTTATTTTCTTTCTTTTAGAACTCACTGTCCTTCTTTGCCTCCTGTCCAGTGTCTTGTGAGCTGTTATTTCACGTGGTGTCCTTTTCCTGGTTGTATCACTTCTGCTGTAGTTCCAGTCTCTGGTAGTGCATCCAGGTTGGAAATGGATGTCAACCTGTTTGTTTTTTACCTAATCTTTATGCTGTGCAATTAGCATGGAGTTTGGGGGTTAGGGGAAGACATAACACATAACGTGCTTGCTTCAAGCCACATGCTCTAGGGACGATTTGAAGCTTTACATCAGTCTCAGAATGACCTAGGCAGTGTAGAATATATTTATTTATTCATTTATTGGAAAAGCCTTCAACTCCAGTCATAGGACTTCTGCAATCAAAGACCCTTATGCACCTAAAAGATTAGAAAACAAAAACAAAAAACAGAAAAGAAAATGCTGTAATAAACTGCACAAAGCTAGTTAAATACCTGCAAATGTGTCTGTCAAGCGTTTCTTCATTTGAGTTTCTCTTATGTGGTCCCCATTGCTTTTCCCTCCGGTCCTCTGATAACACTTGATTAAGCTCAGTGGGTGCAGGGATTGATTTGGCTCATGAAGCTAGTGGTTCTTGTTATTTTCTTTACTTGGAATTATAGTTTGTTTTCTCACCTACCTTTATCCTGTGGATCTTTGCTGCCTGGTCCATGCCTCCTTGCCAAATGAAATTAAGAAATGTTTTCAAACAAAGAATTTGGAGACTTCAGGAAAGTGGAGGTGTTTCTATGCCAGGCGGTGTTTCAGCCATTGATTGTCTTTGTTTTGATCTCAAGGTGCTAGTCTCTACTTACTATTTTGCTGTATGTCTGAAGAAGGAATGAAGGTACTTGCATTTTTGATGCTTTTCATTTTTAACATTTTTTTCATAATAAAATTATACAAGCTCACTGTTGAGAATCTGGGTAAAATTAAAGCACAAAACAGTAGGAAAAAAAAGCCCAAATTTTATCAATTAATACAACCTTGTCTCAGAATATGCATGGTGTTGAGTCCTTAACAGATATTCAAAATATATATGTTGGATGAATGATGGAGCTTAGTGTATTTTCAAAGTCTGAGTTGTGCAAAGGTCCTAGTGTTCTTTTCAGGAAATAAATAGCATTTCTACCAGGACTAGGTGTTTTCTTGCCCGAAGGAATGCTTTTAGGCATGCATGAATTATAACGAGCATCCCATCCCAACATGTAATTTTCCTCTTTAAATGAAAAATGGAAATGTCAGGATGTTTTCATTTCTTTTCTCTCTTGCTCTTCTCCTTTTTTACAGAAAGCCTTGCAGTTTCAGAACAGTTATACATAGACATGTCTACATATGAGTGAAATGGTTTTATAGTGGATTGTAGTTGGAGGAAAAAGACCCTTATAACATATATAGGGAAGGAGCCTCATGGTCCCAAACAGTGTTTCCTGTGACACTCACTTCCACAGAGATGTTGTGGTTTATTTCACACCCTAGGTTGCAAAATGTCTATATCTCTGCAGGAGAGTTCAGCCAAATCTAGTAAATCCTTTGTAACATTCCCAGGAGCACTGGTAGGAGACAATCACATCTGACTTTAGGTGTTATTTCCTGGTGAATTCACGGGATGCTCTTTGAAATCATCCCTCAACTAAATCAAAAATTGCAGTTTAACTCAGATACTTATATGAGTAAAAATAAGTATGTTTCTATAAATAATATAGGTACATGTTCATATACACACAATGTAAGTAAGTGTAAATTTCCTGTGGGCTTTTTCCAATTGTTCTAAAATATTTTTCTATCCAAATACTTTTGTTTCTGTGTCTTACAGAGTCATATGTGAACCTTTGGTTTCATCTTAGTCAATTGGAAAGTTGTGTGTTACTGTAATTGTAAAGGTAATGTGTCTACCTGGGCCACAGATCAGGTATCTGTCTGCCTTTGAGGATTTTTGGCAGAAAGCCCTTCCATGCCATCTGAATTCTCAATCTTCTGGGTATAATTTAATCTCTGAAAAAAAGTATTTAGGCAGGGAGATGTCATCTGGGATTTATTTATCCATAGGAATAAGCTTGCTTTCTTCTCTCCTTACCTAAAATTCCCATATGGCTTCCTTATGCTGCCAGTGAACTGTGTCATCTAGTTAAAGCTCACATCAGTGCCTTGGCACTAGTGGGGGTGGGCAGAATTGGGCTTCGGAAAAAGGCCTGAAGTTCAACATACATATCGTGCCCACGTGCCTGTTGTCATCAACTCATGAAAAATCCTGAGAACAGAGTAAATTGAAGAGAATGTGTTAAAACAAGTGGTGTTTAGCCAAACAACAAAGCAGAGTTTAGCCAAATAAACTCTCAGTGTTGTTAGAGGCTTTGTTTCAATCCTCACAACACACCACATGTATTTCCAACATTTAGTTTATTTAATTTTGCATTTAGACTAATTTAGCATATTTTCCTATTATATAAAGTTTAATGAACAATAAACACAGCTATAAACAAATTTCATAGCTATTTCCCAGTGTGGGGTAATATTTCACATTTAGTTATATTTGGTTTCCTAGGAAATATTTGATTGTGGCTGTATTTCCTAAAGCTGCACCTCTTGTCGCACAATGTTTTGGTGGCAGATTCTTCAGGACCTAAAGCAAAGCAGGAAGGAATAAGTTGGTTTGAAACTCTATTGAAGCCGTGATAGTGAAAATCAACTGAACGACACAGGGTGGGTTAAAAATTATCCTCCCTGCTGTTTCTCTTGACAGTCTTTGAGCTCTCAATTGTTGGGCTCCATGCATGTATTTCTGAAATCTACCCTAAGTACCAGTTCCAGATTAATCTTCCCCAAATGCTGTTTTTGTGTTTTTACTCCTTTGCTCAAGAAACTTTAATGGCTTCCTCTCAATGTAGTTTAAACCCTACACTTGGCTTTTAAGGTCTGCATAATCTGCTTTTTAAAAACTGTCTGTTGAACCAAGTTTCCTTTAATATTCATGTCTTCCAGTGTCCTCTAATATGGTCAGTTTTTTTTACTGTCACTAGCATGTTCTATGGCCATTATGCTCCATGCCCTTGCTACTGTAGTTCTTCCTCCCTAGAAGCTCCTTCCTCTGGACCTATACCACCTTGAGGGGTTGCTCAAACCATACCTATACCCTTGGGTCTTCTCTGACTGCTTAAGTACATATTGACCTCTTCTCCCCAAATCCCACTGCTTTTATATTCAGAACTGAGAGACAGCCTGGGTTAGCAACTAAAGGGGATTAGTGTGGACTTGAGAGCAAAAAGGTGAGTTCAAGTCCTGGGTTCCTTTCCTCCTACCTGGGTAGGCTTTGGCAATTCATGCAATGCGACCTCACAATATGAACCTTGCAAAAGTCCTGGCTTTGTTAACAGGATTAGAAATATGGATTTGCAAAGCAGAGTATGGGACCTGGCAAAGAGTTTTTGTAAGGATCCAGGTACCAGTTTATATTAGAGATGTAAAACCTCTGTTAAAGAAAAATGTCACCCATAAACAAAACAAGTAGAATTTTGAGTAGATTAACCACCACTTTCGTGGGGTAGTCACTCTATTCCCAAGAGAATCAATTTCCCTACCTTGCGCTGACTATAGTTTCCTCTAGAGTAGAGATTTACCATGAGTGTAAGTTGGGTATGCATGATAGGGTTACTGGGATGAGATTATTCAAACAGCACAGATGTTCTGTGTATTCTAATTTTAAATGTTAATGTATTTCTGGTTATGGGTCTGTATCATTCAACCACAAATGCAGGTAGGTATTGGAGGACGTACAATCTTTCTTGTAAATATTCTGATTTAAGGCAGTACTTCCACAGACTTCCAAGAATATTCTGAGAGGTTCTGGTACTTTCAGTAACCTCATATCCTATTTTTGGTTTTTATCTGGAATAAAGAAGAATTACTGGCCAGCAGATCTTTGATTCTTGTCACTTGTAAGACCAAGGGAACAAAAGCACAATTTTTATAGCCTCTGTTATAACCATAAATCTCAATACATAATCTTAACTTTGTAGATATTAACTCATTTTTAAATCCACTTATTTAAAGTAGTAAAATATAACCCTATTTGGTTTTCACAGTGGACTATTTACAGTAGATAATTTCATAGTCACCTCTCCCCAGTTTAAAATTCTTTGGGCCTGAGGCTCTAATGCCAGGCCAGGACAATTTTGATACTAATCTGCTTTAACTTTGAACATGAGGCCAGGGAGAAGAAGATCCGTAGCCATCCTCTTATTCCCTATTTAAAACAAAATTCTTTTAAAAAAAAATTTCTACATCCTTTATTTTAAAATTGCCTTTTCATACTTAAAAACTTTACAGATAACTTATGATAAATAAATATGCATCTTTACTACTATGCATTAGTTGGGAAATGATGTTTGAATGATAGACCTTTTAAAATGTTAAATTATTTATGAGTAGTTAGTTACTGAAATGAACACAAAGAAAAAGCAGGTTTATTTGATAGTCGAATTCCTTCTCATGATTTTGATGCTGTCGTGGTTGCTTAATTTGTGTGTGTGTGCGAGGGGTTCCTTTAATTTGTTTTATTTGGGAATACTGAGTTATTATGATATTCATGACATTAATATCACTAATGAAATGATATTAATAATTGCTTATTTTTAAAAATGTAGGAAAAAAAATGAACTATGGGTTTTCTGGCTAATTATTGCCTGCCATGAGAAGGTGGCTCCGTATAGATCTCCAGTGGAGTTTCACTGAAGGAGGAGCCATGTCTCAGGAAGATTATCCCATCCCTGTTACCCAGGAGTTCTCCATAATGGGCCCAGCTGGTGAACACTAGGGGATTAGACCAAAATTTAAATCATGGCAAATTTGATAATCAGTTCCAATGAGCAGAATGCTGTTAGCTCTTTGCAACCTGTGGAGCTGATAGTATTTGAAGAAAGGAAATATGAACAGTGTGATTGCTTGACGTGTGGGAAGGGGATTGGTAGAGAAGGAATCCAAAAGAGAGATTTCTATCATCTTAAGAACTGGCACTTCTGAAAATACTTATGTAGGGAATTTGCACTTCCAGACTCTAGCTGTTCCTGAGAACAAGGGTATTAAAAATTTAGTTAGAATATTTAGACAATATTTAAATTTGTTGTAAAGTATCCTCACATGAGAATAACATTTCCCTTTATAGTCAGTTTATTAATTAGAGGGAAGTGTGATTTATTTACTTCTGAGCCTTTGCATCGTAGTCATGTGCTTATATAAATAGTGTTTATTTCTGATGACAAATACTTGATGTGAAGTATGTAGTAGATCACAAATGATTAATCACCATTACTATTGTTTAATGATATATATTTTGTGAATGTGAACAAACTCCCTTACCACATTGATTTAGAATCTCTTGAAGTCTCCTTTAGTGAAGGATTTTATTTTCCTAAATCTTTTTATTCCTGGGATCAGATGTAGCTAATTCTACAATCATTGTTCAGTGATATTTCTTCTTTTAACATCCACATGTCTTTTATGCTGTGTCCTCCCATCCTCCTCATCAGCATCTACTGACCATCAGGATTTGAAAAACATTCTAAACTAAGCCCCTCTCTTGTAGTCGTCTTCTTACTCCATCCTTTTCATTGTTCTTGATGACTTCGATTTCATGTTCTGTTTTTCCTTAATATTCCGACTTCCTCAAACACCAGGCCACCTAGCAAAGGGAATTTCCTTTGCTATTACAGCTCCTAAGTTTCACCTTCTCCTATCTTGGGCCTCCTTACCTCACCTTCTATTCTCAGTAGTCTCAAAGGTTTGCCGCCTGCCTCCACACCCATATGGAGTTCCTAGTCTCTAGTATGAATGACATTCCTGCTAAGACTCTAGAGCCCCTGCCTCAAGACCCGCCACCCATTATCCAAATTCCAAGTTAATTTCTCTGCTTGATTTCTTGGCTCCTGCCTTATGGTACTCAGCAGGTGGTTCCACTGCAAATCTATATCCTTTCACCTTAGCAATGCCCTCGATGTGTTCCTCTTTGCAGCCATGCAAATTTTGTCCCGAAAATTCTGACCATTTTCTCTTCTATTCAATGATATCCTATTCTCTGCTTTACTAATTGGCATTTACCCAGTAGAGGTTATCTGATGTCAGTCTTTCTTCATATTTCTTCATGCCGCAATGTATCTTTTTTGTCTTTTTGTCTTTTTTCCGTGTCCGGCAACGGATCGCAACCCTCAGTGTTGCCCCCGTACCGGACCGGGGACCAGCAACGGGATCACAACCCTCGGTGTTGCTCCCGTGCCTCGCTCAGCCAGTGAGCAGGAACCGGTC
>NW_007731770.1:63526-68221 GCF_000696425.1 Galeopterus variegatus | reverse complement strand
CTCTTATTTTACCTATAAAAATGACTCACAGGGAAGTATTGACTTTTCCAAGATCACACAGCCAATGATCCTAAGCCAATATTTTCTAAATAGTGTTTTATATAACATCATGTCCCACTAACTCTCATCCTCCTTTAGACATACTGATTGAGACTGAGGTGCAGGGCCAGGGATTAAAGGGCAGAGGTAATAGGTTTCCATTGTGTAAAGAAGTTTCCATGTCTAACTGAAGAGGCAAATATATGACCTCATTGTAAAAATCACTTTGCTGTACCCTAAAGGATGGAAACAACTTAATAAGTGTGCTAAGTCACTCTCTGTCCATTGCAAGGATATCATTGTATTCTTATAAGTGACTCTATATTAAATATTTCCTCTATCTTTTTTTTTAAAAAATAAACCTCACTAAAAATTAAGCCCATCTCAAGGAAACATATATAACCAGTATCTTCATGTACCTTTTTTTTACAGAGTTCAACACATTCATTTCTTCTTTTGTTATAATATATGGGCTGCTCTGCTCAAGCTCAATGTCCCATCAAAGGAACGAGGTGAACGAGAGAAGGATGGTAGGAAGAGTGAGGGATTGTTCAGGAAATAGAAGGTTTGATTGTAGTAGAGGAAGGGGAAGGGTGGTGAGACGTGCCCTAAATGACATCCTGATCTTGGGGGTCTGGAGGTGAGAGAGAGTGCAGGGAGAGAACCAATGGGAGTACGTGAGAGCGCATGTGATAGGGGAAAAGCTATGTCTTAGAAAGAGCCCTCCTGGCAGGGTGTGAGTGGCAAAGTGAAAGAAGATTGTTGAGAGCAAACACCACATTCATTTATTCACTGAATAACCACACTCTAGTACAGTGTCTGATACACAGTGGGGAATTCAATGCATATTTTTGGGAAGAATGAGTAAAAGCAAGAGAGCCATTAGATTGTTCTTGCAATAGCTGGGGTAAGTGACAAAGAAACAAAATAAAACAAAACAAAACAAACAAAAGGCATGAACTGTAGTGTCAGCANGACAAAGAAACAAAATAAAACAAAACAAAACAAACAAAAGGCATGAACTGTAGTGTCAGCACTGAAAATTTTAGGGTTAGCTTCAACTTACAAAATAGACTATAAGCTACATGGAATCAGGCAGAGCCAATTATAACATTGAAAGGATTTGTGAAGTGGCAAACACTTAATAAATCCACTCCATTTGTACCTTCATAAGTTTTGATTATTATTCCTTTTCAGCCTTAACTTCTTTCAGTTTTTACAATTAAAGGTTTTTTTTTAAGTTTTTTAAAAATTTACTTATATTAAAACCTCTTTTCAGTTATTCAAACAGTGCATAATATTCCAGCCATTCATTGGTTTTAAAAAAAATTATGCGATCATATTCATAGTATGCCTTCCAATGAAATGAACTGTTATGGTCTCTCTGAATCATAGTCTTAATACCCTTGATTGTGTATAGCTGAGAACAAGTTCGTTTCAAGTTTATTTTTTCCCTGATGTGAGCAAAATTCCATCAGCTGAGTTCTGCTCCTGTGTCCAGGCTCCAGCTTTTAGCTGGAAGAAATACCACAGGGCTGACTCTTCCTCACAGTCCTTCTCAAACTCTCTACTGCTAAACTCAAATGCTTAAAGTATTCAAAACTGTTATTTTTTGCCTCAGTTTGAAATGTGTGCAATTTTTCATTTTTAAAAGACCACATTTTGAATATATAGAGTGTGTAGATAATCTCCTCTGCACGGAAGAATTTTTTGATACTTTTTGAAAAATATTGTAGAATTCTGACTGAAAATGTTCATGTAGCAAAGGCATGAGGTACATCAAATATTTTAGAACCCTTCCTTCCTTCCTTCCTTCCTTCCTTCCTTCCTTCCTTCCTTCCTTCCTTCCTTCCTTCCTTCCTTCCTTCCTTCCTTCCTTCCTTCCTTCCTTCCTTCCTTCCTTCCTTCCTTCCTTCCTTCCTTCCTTCCTTCCTTCCTTCCTTCCTTCCTTCCTTCCTTCCTTCCTTCCTTCCTTCCTTCCTTCCTTCCTTCCTCACTATTTAGTCTAAGAATTACTAAGACATCTGTAATAGATACATACATCTGAACTATATTTTAACAGTTTTGATCAGGGCATGCACATTAAAACATGGAACTTCATTTCCTTTTTGCACAGTTCTTCCAGTTGACTTGTGTTGTCTTTTCTCACAACTGTCAACATTGAAGAGAAGCCTCAAAATGTACTGATGTTAGACAAAATTCAGCGATGTTGCATACCTAGAGATGTCTTTGAAAAAGAAGCCTTTGAATTTTTTTTTTAAAGAACAACAGAAAGCAAAATGAAACAAAACATAGCACAAAAAATTAAGTGGGAGAAACTTATAAATCATGGTTATATACCACCCCTGAGAAGCAAGGTGCAAGGTCGGCTACTATTTGCCTCTCTTAATCCTATGATTTTCTGGTTCCTTGGCTTAGAAAGTTTAGGTTCTGTCAAGTAGCTAAAGCAGGACAATGCAAGGTTACTCAGATTTGCTGTGATTTTGTTTTACCATTTGGAAAATAAATCCTACCAATCTCTTGTAAATTATTTAGATAGCCACGTAAGAAAGGATTATTCCATGTTTTGGAGGCTCAAGATAAAAACTATCTTTCCTTGAGAAATTAGAAAATTATTACTATGAGTTAATTCTGTTAAACCTTATCACCTAAAATCAATTTAGAATGAAAAGAAGCAGCATGCGATTTTTAAAAAATCCGATTGAATCTTAAAATTATGAAAAATTTCAAGAATACAGGAAGTACAGAAAATGTTAAACATCCTTGTACCCCTACCCTTATTATTAACATGTGTAAACATTTTGCTGCATGAGCTGAATACTGTAATTTGCTTTTATATTTCTTTTTAAAGTTTTTATTAATTATTGAACACATACAAATATTTATATTGCTAATATGTGTGAAGTATAAAAATAATAAAATGAGTGTTTGTGAACCTACCACCTGATTCAAGATTTATAGATTCCTTTACAATATATATATAATGACTGGGAGCTTGCCAGTTCAAGCTTCTACCCATCTCTCCACCCCTAGAATAATACAAAAGGAAACTCCTTGGGTTTACATTCAGATGACTGCATTGAACCTGAAAATTGTCTTATTGCTTTTCAATTTAGATAGGAGGAGTAATGATGTTTGCTAGAAAGAGGTTTGAGGACTTAACCATTAGACTGTCCTGTCCTGTCTGCATCTCCTGTGTTCCCTCATTAGTCACCTATTGAGTATGAATGTCTTTAAATGCAAACATTGTTCCATACTCTGGATAATACTCAGGGAAAAAATCATCAGTATCTGGAACAGGCCATTCTTAGTGATATTGATTTTGAGAGTCATATAGGCAGAGAAATACGAGGGTACTTCAAAAAGTTCATGGAAAGATTCAAATGAACTTTCAATTTTATTTTTCCATGATTTTTTTTCCCATGAACTTTTTGAAGTACCCTCATAGATACCAGAAAAAAAAAAGAAATGGTAATCTGGTATGCAGGTCTGGATTGAAATATGGCCAAAGAGGTATTTAAACACAAGAGATTTTTCTTGTCTTTACTGAAAGTACAGGGACTAAGCTGAAATAATTTGCTACTGTTGATGCTGATTCAGAGTTAACATGATGCTAAGCCACTGGGACTTCTTACTTCCATGGACGATTAAATCCAGTTGTCAGGTTTGGACAGGAGAGAGCCCCCTTTTCCTCAAGAAGTCTATAGGGAGGTGCTTTACAGGGTTGGTTGCTTATTTTCCAGAGAACAGAGCAAGGATCATCTATCATGATCAAATAGAAATATTTTATATCATCCATCTCCAGTGAGTACAGTAAAAATTCTGTCCTTTCTCCCATTTTTTACTGCTGTGATTGAAACTCATAAACAGAAGGGGTAGTTTGAGGTTATTAAAAAAATAAGAATTATTTGATCTCTGTTGCTCATTTTCTTCTCTGTAAATAATTTCTGCAGACAGGTGACCAGTTCAGCCATCTGTCTCTTTGTTACAAATGCCTGTGGTTGGTCCATTCCCTTCTGCCTTGAAGTTAAATAAAGGCCTCTGTTGCAGGAGAATGAGAAGCCAGCAAATACCATGGGACTATAAGTATTCCTGCATTGTCACCTTTTCTTTTGAGGAATATGAAAAATGAGTCTTTTTTCCTCCAGTTCTACTACATAGATTTATTAAGGGCTCTGATGAATATACAATTAAAACAAAACAAAACAAGTATTCTCAATATTGGGCAATTTGGAAAACAAAAAGAGGCCTTCAGAATTTATAATGTCAGCGTCAATACTTTGGTTAGTCAAATCCATTTAAATGTTTTGTTTTTAGCCTATATTATAGTAGCTAGCTTGGCTGGTGCAAGGTAGACTCTAAATCCAGTTAGGGAAAGGAAGCACATTGGCTGGCTATAAATTTTGGCATGGCGACTTGTGTATACTGTTATCCTCTCTTTCTATATTAGATCAAGGGTGGATTTTGTGCTGTAAAGCCACAATCCAACCTCCCACCCTCCCAACCAGCCAAACACCGTTTGAGTTATATCTGCATGTCACACATCATGTCCCTGCAGGAGTTTATTTAGCACCCACAGGAGTGTAACTTCCTCCTAGACTGATAACAAAATCCTAAAGGTTGGGGCCGGCCCGGTGGCGCACTGGATAGTGCGCC
>NW_007731770.1:29488-62775 GCF_000696425.1 Galeopterus variegatus | reverse complement strand
GAAAAAAAAAAAAAAAAAAAAAAAAAAAAAAAAAAAAGAATTACATATTCAAAAAGAAAGGCTTTATCCACATTAGTAGAATTCCATTTAATAGATTTTGTTCTGCATTATTGAAACAATTAGGTAGAAATTAGACAGAATAAGTTAAAAAATATAACAAAACATAGGATGTATTTATGGAATGTTTCCTAATTTTAGATGCAATGATAGATTATTTGATTTTTATAATAACTTTTCAAGTAGATATTACCATTACCCCACCAGGTAGATATTATTATCACCATTTATAACAGAGAAGGAAACTGAGATATAAGAATTGAGGTATGTGACTCACAAGTCACCAAGCTAGGAGGTAAGAAGCTGAGATTTAAATCCAGGCGTGTCTGTTAGGAGCTCATCATCTCAACCTCTCTGTCTTATTGTCTTTCTTTGTGCCAGTGCATGAAATAGAATTGCAGCCTTCCCACCTTCCCAGAGAAGGATCAGACTAAGTCCAGAGAAGGTCTCGATGGCCAGAAACTCTGGTCATAGCGATGCTGGTTGCTATAAGAGGATACTTGGCAGACAGCATTGCACACAGATGGTGTGCATCCTACACATCTCTATTTACGTAGAGGCCCCAAGTGTGTGTGTTAACACATTTGGGGGATAATAAAAGAAGTTGTTGTTTGTTCTTTCTTTGTAAGTCTGCAATTAATTTTTAGCAAACATTTAAAAGGGGTATTTGTAAATGCAGTAGACACTGAGAGACTGGTGATCCAAGAAAACATTTTTTATGTTTTAAAAGGAGAACCTGTGCAAAAAAGCAGTTGTTTTCCATTGTTCCCACTAGGTGGTGCTTTGGTTTTGTAGGTCCATTTTAATGGGCTGTATTTTTTTTTTTTTTTCTTTTTCTTTTTCTTTTTTTCCTGCTTAGATGTTGATCCGGGAAGAAGCCCAATTCAAGGCTGATTAAGAGGACTGTGCCAGTTGGGATGGTTCAATTTGGGTTTTCTCCATCATTATCCCTGTTTATAACCAAGATAATTAAACCCATTTGAAAATTTTGAACGCTCCTTTTTCAACTTTCTTGCAATAAATTGTATTCCCTCATTTTGGAAAAGAGCATCAATAGTTGGAACTAGTTAAGTTATCTCATGTGCATATTATCTCAACAGACTACACTTGTAATAAGTCTTTCCTCCTACAGTATGGGGCAAGTCGTGGGAAGTAACTAAACCATGCTCAATTGAGTTTGTCATTCGGGTGTCCATATTAAGCATGCCAGCTACTGAGATTGCTCTGGGACATATATGAAGTCCAACATGCAATTTTCTTCTTTACATTTTAACATCAGTGAAGACAGAAAGGGAAGGGGACAATGATTTAATCACCTTGACATCAAAGAGGACTGGGGTTGGAAGGAAGCAGTTGAATGGGAAAATAAATGTCGTTGATCAAAATTGAGTAAAACTAATCAATCAGTCTACCTCTATATACTGAATTCACCCATTTCCTTTACCATGCAAAGACTTTATTTGTTGACAGATAAAGTGTTCCTGTCATCAAGGAGTAATTTTCTGAGATAAATGTACAACATGGGATAGTAGTGGGTGATATAAACAGAAAAGTTCCCCAAATGGCTTGGCTATGAAATAATATTTATTTATTTACTCAGTTATGAATGTCAGCTATGTGTTGAGCAGGTGCTAGGCACTAGGGATACTGAGATGAAATAAATATACACTCAACCCCTCCAGGAGCCTAAAGTCTGGGAAAGGTTAAGAGATGGCTGAAAGATAAACACTGCGGGCATCATGCACAGATTACCAAAAGGAGGTGTGGTGGCCTGGGAGAACCCTGGGTGGGCATTTAATTAAGATGGAACAGCTATTAAAACAGAGGCAAACTGAGTCTGCAGGGATGACTAGGCTGGAAAGAGAAGAAAGGAGGGGGATGGGCAGAGGGATTGAAATGAGGAAAAGCTTGAGACCCATGAAGAATGTGGGGAATTGAAAGAGTTCAGTAGCCTGGAGCATAAAAATGTTCATGTGGGAAGGAGAAGGGAATTGTGGACACAGGTAGAGACCAGAATCATGGAGTATTTGAGCACTAAGTTGAGTGGGAGCTTTTTTTTTTTTTTAAGCTATGGAAGAAACTTTGAAGAAGGCTCTCACTTGTTCCCCACATAACCCCACAAAAAAGATATGTCATTCATCCCCATTTTGCAGAGGGCACAGAGGCTCTCAGAGATGCCCAGGTGACCCCCACATCCAGACTCTGTGTGGATAACCGTCTATCACGGTGTTCCCCTCACAGGAATTTTAGATCTTGACTTTCCTTCTCGTGCCTCCCAGGCTACTGAAAAATTGATTATGCAAGACCAGATGAGCTCCTGATTTAATTATTTAAGGATTGTTTGCTATTNGTTATCTCATGTGCATATTATCTCAACAGACTACACTTGTAATAAGTCTTTCCTCCTACAGTATGGGGCAAGTCGTGGGAAGTAACTAAACCATGCTCAATTGAGTTTGTCATTCGGGTGTCCATATTAAGCATGCCAGCTACTGAGATTGCTCTGGGACATATATGAAGTCCAACATGTAATTTTCTTCTTTACATTTTAACATCAGTGAAGACAGAAAGGGAAGGGGACAATGATTTAATCACCTTGACATCAAAGAGGACTGGGGTTGGAAGGAAGCAGTTGAATGGGAAAATAAATGTCGTTGATCAAAATTGAGTAAAACTAATCAATCAGTCTACCTCTATATACTGAATTCACCCATTTCCTTTACCATGCAAAGACTTTATTTGTTGACAGATAAAGTGTTCCTGTCATCAAGGAGTAATTTTCTGAGATAAATCTACAACATGGGATAGTAGTGGGTGATATAAACAGAAAAGTTCCCCAAATGGCTTGGCTATGAAATAATATTTATTTATTTACTCAGTTATGAATGTCAGCTATGTGTTGAGCAGGTGCTAGGCACTAGGGATACTGAGATGAAATAAATATACACTCAACCCCTCCAGGAGCCTAAAGTCTGGGAAAGGTTAAGAGATGGCTGAAAGATAAACACTGCGGGCATCATGCACAGATTACCAAAAGGAGGTGTGGTGGCCTGGGAGAACCCTGGGTGGGCATTTAATTAAGATGGAACAGCTATTAAAACAGAGGCAAACTGGGTCTGCAGGGATGACTAGGCTGGAAAGAGAAGAAAGGAGGGGGATGGGCAGAGGGATTGAAATGAGGAAAAGCTTGAGACCCATGAAGAATGTGGGGAATTGAAAGAGTTCAGTAGCCTGGAGCATAAAAATGTTCATGTGGGAAGGAGAAGGGAATTGTGGACACAGGTAGAGACCAGAATCATGGAGTATTTGAGCACTAAGTTGAGTGGGAGCTTTTTTTTTTTTTTAAGCTATGGAAGAAACTTTGAAGAAGGCTCTCACTTGTTCCCCACATAACCCCACAAAAAAGATATGTCATTCATCCCCATTTTGCAGAGGGCACAGAGGCTCTCAGAGAGCCCCAGGTGACCCCCAGATCCAGACTCTGTGTGGATAACCGTCTATCACGGTGTTCCCCTCACAGGAATTTTAGATCTTGACTTTCCTTCTCGTGCCTCCCAGGCTACTGAAAAATTGATTATGCAAGACCAGATGAGCTCCTGATTTAATTATTTAAGGATTGTTTGCTATTTTCAACATTTACCCCCTCAGACTGTGGACAAAAAGGCCTTAGAAGGGTTTGGCTCTGATCATACTCATTTAACCTATGCTAAGCATATTTCCTTCAGCATTTTTCAAGCAGAAATCCATAGTAATGTTTTGGACGCTAATTCTGAGTCCTGCATGCTCTGCCTGTCTTGCTGTATTATTTGTAGGCGGTGGGGAAATACAGTGTGTATGTGCGTGTGTGGGAGAGGAGGCATGGTGCTAAAGATTCAGCTCAGGGACTTTTCAGCTTTGTCTGTATGAAATACACTTAACGAGAATATGTATAGTCAAAATTTCCAGCAAGTCAGAAAGGATTCCTGAATTGTTTCAAAGCCCATTGCTACTTGTGAATTCTTCCTAAATTAAAATGTTATTTTAAAGGAGTCAAAAATGTTTTTATTGCATTAATACAATAATGGCTTACCCCAAACTGCTCAGGTTGTAACCATTGTGAATTTACGCTATTCTTGGTGGATCCATTTCAGGTTTACTTTGTTTTGTTGGAGAGACAGGATATAACACAGTCCAATTTCATGCCTAATTTTATGTGTACCAAAACTACTTACACAATGTTGGTATTCAGTACCTGCTAAAACCAAAACGAAATCTCAGTAACAGCCCACTTCACATTCTGTGGGTAAGCAGTGTTCTCAAAGGGAGTATTAACTTCTTCCAAAGGAGCTGTTGTCATTGAAATACTGAATATATTTCAATTCACATTAGATTTTGCCAACCGCTTTGTTGATTATGAAATGCTAACTCAGGGTCTTCATTAAACTGACTTCACTTTTCCTTTAATAACTTAGTAGTGACAAAATTTACCTATTTTTATAAATCAATATTGTTGATCATCAAACCATGACAATATGTAAGTAACCGCCTTAAATGACTTCCATATTTCTAAAGTCAATATTGTTTTTAATGCGTTCATTCATTCATATCTAGTATTTTCACTGATAAACAAAGCAAAATTAAGATTTATTTATTAGCTTGTTCATCAGTTAGTTATAAAATTCCTACCATGTAACAGGTGCTATAATGGGCACTAGGGTTAAAATGGCAGACAAGACAAAAATCTTCCCTGCTCTCATGGAATTTAAAAAACCTGAACTTGGGCCGGCCCGGTGGCGCACTGCTGCAATGCACCGCTTGGGAGTGCGGCGGCGCTCCCGCCGAGGGTCCGGATCCCATATACAGACTGGTTCCCACTCACTGGCTGAGCGAGGTGTGGGCGTGACACCGAGGGTTGCGATCCTGTTGCCAGTCCCGGTCCGGTGCGGGCGTGACACTGAGGGTTGCGATCCGTTGCCGGACACGAAAAAAGACAAAAAAATAAAAAAATTTAAAAATTTAAAAAATTTAAAAAAAATTAAAAAAAATAAAAAACCTGAACTTCTCAAAGGTCATTGAATCAAAAGTTTCCCTCCAAGACCTTGTGCGAGAATCCACTTGGTCAGAAACCATGGTGGTTAGCACCATCATTCTCCAAAGTGGGCTGAGAAGTGAAAATCTCTATATGGCAAGGGGCTCCTGGACCTCTCTTTATCCTCGAGAGTCCCCTTCATCATTGCCACTGGTACACCAGCTGCGAGAAGCACTGCTCTCCTGCCTGCCACCCTGATTCAAGGGTGGACCACAGATCTTTTCCTCAATTCTGCAAACTGCAGCTGAGACAGGAGGCAGTTTTTAAGACTTCTCTGAGAGATTAAGAATCATGGAAGGGAGGCACATCAGCTACTAGCTATAGCTGCTCAGAGAGTAAGCCCTGGGGTTTTGGTCCTTCCTCATGGGGTCCCTGCAAAGCTTCCTCCCCATCAAAAACTAGCTTTGTTTTAAGGTCCTTAAGCATGACTAGAATTCTGAGCCCAGAGAAAAAGCCTAGAGAAGAATTTTTATGTCTCCATTCTATGGCCAACTTCCTTAGTCTTTAATTTCTAATCCCAAAGTCTGGCTCATCCCAAGAAGATTGGAACTTGGAATCATGTCATAGAGAGGCACTGTCTTCCACTCAAAAGGGCTTTCTCTGTGACGTGGACTTCAGAAGGATCTTTAAGCACAGTAGTCAGCACTGGTAAATGACACCCTGCAGTAAAGAGCCATTTCCTTAGGGTTCTCTTGGATCCTCTGCACAGAATATTAAGTTCTAACCAACCTCAGTATTTCTGGCCTCTCTAGGGTGTGTGGCTGCTCTGTCCTCAGAATCTCATCAGCCCCTCTATTCCTTCCTCTTAAAAGGCACCCATGAGTGTTTCCACAGTGGGTAGGGCCAGGTCTGAAAGGGCAGTCCTCCTTGGCTGCTGCTTATTTTCCAAGGCAACTGGCTTTCCCTTTCCTACCTCACTCATGTCCCCTTGTGCCCTTTCTTTGCTCTTTCTGCCTGATGCAGCAGCCACAAGCCAAGGGAGCTTTCTGTGAATTGGCAGGGGCTGAACACAGCAGCTTTGTGCAGTGAGGAGGAAATCTTTGTGTCGTAACACACCTGGGATCTCTGAGTCCACACTGGTTCACTTCTTCATTATATGCTGGAGACACCTTTACTATACCTCTCACTCAATCTTTCTTTGTTTTGGTTTAGACAATTATCTGCTCCCTAAAATCTGCTGTGGGTCGTAGGCCCCTTTTCACTGCAATGCCTGATCTCTAGGCTTAAAAAATCATCTTGTGCAAGGGAAATAGCTTTAGATTTAGGAAACCACTTAAAATAGACAGCTAGTGAGGGTGCCTGAAAATTTAAAATAAGTTTGACAAATATTTTTGTCCACCCACTTTACACCAAGATTGTGCTAGATGCAGGGGCTAGCACAATGAAAATGACAGACATGCTATTGGCTCTAGTAGAGCCTATAATCGAGTGGAGGACAGAGGTGTTAAGTAAAGTATCTGTAAGAGTGATGAATATTACAAAGGAAGAGATGCAAGGTGCTACAGCTACATACAACAGAGGGATTTAACCTAATCTGGGGGATTTGGGGAGTTTTTGTTTAACTCTGCTGTTGTCCAACTGAATGACCCAAAGCAAATTATTTAACCTTTTGATAATTTGTAGCATTTCTTCTTACCCTCTGATCCCTCCCTGTTCCAGCAAAGGCTCCTACAGCCATGAAGTGTAATGACAAGGGAAGATGCTGTCAGCAGCAGTGAGCCTGGCTGTATAGGGCAAACACATGGAGCAAATGACAGAGGAGACATAGGATTGACTCCAGAGCATCAAGGCCATTTGGAGTAGAGAATGGGGAAAAGGCTTGGGGTCAGAGAGTAACTCCATGACAGACATTCCATCTACCTTGTTCATTATTATAAACCTGGCACTTAGCACTGACCCTCAAATATTCATGGAATGCTAACCACTGTCAATTTCCATCCACAAATGCTGGACTCTTAAGCTTAGGGAATATAGGCAGGAACAGAAGACTCCATAACTGGGCTAAATCATGAATTCGGTGGATCAGATGACTGCTGCCTCCTAGTAGGGATCACCTGATGGATCAGCAGGTGTATGCTCATCCACCCTTTCTGCAAGAACTTAACTAGCCATGCCGAGCAACGGTCCTGTTCATGATGCTGTGAGGCTACTGCAAAGTGTGAGATATCTCCATTCACTTAGAAAGCTCATCTAAATGAAAGCCATCCTGCCTTACTCACCCCTCCCATAGTTTTTCATCTCATCCCTTCCCTTCTTTCCCCTTATCGATATCTTCTTTCTGTGCTGGGTCCCATCTTGGGGCTCAGACTCTGCTAGTTCTATCTGTAGATTTTGCAGAAGGAAGATTATTCTGGTGGCTTGGAGGGAAGATGGGAAAACTCCCATTGGACAAGAAATGTTCAAGTCACACCTAGGACGAAGTTCAACCACGATACTGCAAGGGTTCCTGAAACAAATGATTGCAGTAGATGGGGTAGCTCAGGTATTCTATACCTTATGTAAGATGAGAGAGACACAGTTTGTATGGAAGTTTCTCTGTTGCCAGTGGTCAAAGACTTTGGGGATTAAGTGATGGGAAAGGCTCATCTTGCAGGAAAAGGATATGAGGAACTGAAACTTTTCTTCACAGAAGCACGTGAACACCAGTCTGTGGGTATCTTCTCAGCACCTGGTGAAACTAGTTTGTTGTCATACACAACAAATCGACTTCTGTGACAAAGAACTGAGAAATCAGTCACAAGTCCTCACCATCTTAAGGAAACCCTTTAATGAGCCTACAGCAGGGCAGGTGCTTCTCATAGCAAAAGGGTTTGGTAAAAAGGGAAAATTAGAAATAAAACAAAAACGGTAAGAAACACACACACACACACACACAAAAGGAAGTTCAGATGGGAGAACCGGGTTTTTCTTTGACGCCCCTACTTTCCCTCACTCTTAGCCCTGTTACCTCTGCGGACATCTCAGGATGTGATTGTGCCATTTTCTGGTATCCTAGAGGGTTTCATTTACATCCCTCTGGTGATAATTTTACCATTATGATTTTTTACACTAATTTATTTTATTACTACAGAGCTGTGGGTGCCTTCTGGACAGTGTTTGATTAGTCTTCCTATCTCTCGCTCTCCTTCACAGAGATTAGGTGCCTAATAAATGCATGCAGAATGAGTAAGTGCATCTATAATACGTAGTAAATAAACTCATCCTGACTTCTCTCATTCTTTTTCTCTTCCCTGTCTTAGTTATTTTAATATAGGTACAATGAACCTGTTGCTAGTGTCTCAACATTTGCCTCCAAGAGAACAAATTCTCTTTCTAAGAATAAAAGTGATCTTTCTCTAAATCAAGGGCTAAAAAATATCCAGGCACTTGCAGGCTACTGAGCAATCCTGCCCTAGCTCTTAGGAACTATAGCTGCTAGTTAAACATCTGTTTCCCCATCTTTTCTCCACTTATCAAAATCCTATTCCCTCTTTAACTAGTCTAATTTTTACCTCATTGCTCACTAAAGTCTTTCTCTGTCTACCAGAGCTGAAAAATATTTTTTTCTTTTTTTTAATTTCATTTTATTTTGTCAACATACAATGTGATTGATTTTTGTGGCCCATTACCGAAACCTCACTCCCTCCTGCCTCTCCCCCTTCCCTCCCAACAACCTCATATTTGTTTTTTCTTTTCTGATCTCTAGTACAACGAATTGCTGCTCACAGTCACTCAGCAGAGATGATGTAGAGGAAGGCACTTTGGGGAGGGTAACTCTGGTTCAAGTCCTACCTTTGCCACTCAGTGATGCTCAGTGAGCCTTTGAGCCCCAAGTTCCCTCATGGTGATCATAAACCCTTGTGATAGGCTGTCTGTTCTAGAGGGGGCGATGAGGATGTGTATACAAGGTGCCCATTCCAATATCTGGTGCTTATTAAGGATTCAATTAAAGGCAACTGCTCTTATTCTTTGTACATATCTTATCTCACTGTCTAGATTGTAAATGCAAAGAATATGTATCTTTTCCAATAACTGGACATCTAACTTACTTGTTATTAGTGGGAGAGACAGATAATAGATAAATAAACATATATCCTACAATGAAAGATAGTGGTGACTGCTATGTAGACAAATAACACAGAGTAAGGAGACAGAGAACAGAACCAGGGATAATGTGGTTGAGGAAGACTTCTGTAAGGAAAGGAATCTCTATTTGGAAAGAGACTGATAAAGTGAGGGAGAGAGTCATGGCTGTGTGTGGGAGGGAGCAGTGCCCTGCATGGATACAGGGAAGCACGCTCAGAGAGGTACAGAAGAATTAGAGCATCCCAGGGACACAGAGGCCGGTGGTACAGAGATTTACAACAAAGGAAGTAATGCTGAGTGTCAAATGCATCCGAGAGGGCTGGGAGGACGCTTCCTGCATAAAACACTTCCTGGGCTCAGCAAGTGGGAGATTCCTTCAGTAAGAGCAAAAGCAGTGAGAGGAGCAGGCTCAGGGATAACTTGAGCGAAGAAAAAAGGGAAGACAAGACCAGCCGTAACCAGAGGGGGAAAGGGGTTGAAGGGGAGATTACGGCGGAATATAAAAGACTCAATTATGCATCCGGACAGAGGGAAATGAATATGAAAGTCTAGAAGACATACGGGTGGAGCACGGTCTTGAAGGAGGCAGGAGCTGCTGACAGCAAAAGTGAAGGGGATGGATTGGTCTTGAGAATGATTCCACACACAGGGCAAAGAGCAAGAGACTGGAGGTGCTTTGGGCTAGGGGTGGCTTCAAGTTTCCTAATGAAATGGATGGTAGAGTTTTCTGCAGAGATTGAGGGTGCCAGGTGGTGAGCTTGAGTAGAGGAGTGGAAGTTTGAGTTAGGTCCAACAGGACAGTAATGCATCAAGGAACATTTAAAAAAGAAAGTTTGTTCTTTTTGATTGGGGAAAGTAAGCCATGTACTCCATTCAGTACACAAGGGCATCTCCACACTAACCACACTGTTCATAGTGCAGGCTTGTATGGGTGTACACCTCAACGAACCAACATCTGTTTAAAAAATGAACTCTGTGTACATGCACACGCGCACCACTTTGCATCCTTGTCAATTAACAACCTACCTAAATGTAATGGAGAATACTCTTTAACTTCCCCTGCATTCTGGAGTGTGAAGATCTTTTTTTAATATTGAGTTTTCAGTTTAGGGACGTGATCTTTACATGGCACCACTTGATAGTGTAAAGTTTTGATTCAGGTAATACCACAGTGGAGCCTAATTCTAGCCAAAGGCTGTGGTGGGTAACTTTTATAGACATATGCTTATTGTAATCTAGGGACTAGGTTGGACATTTGATGTGTATGTCATCCTGTGGGAAATCCTTGCAACTGTACTATAAGCTGACAGATGTGGGAGCTGAGGCTCAGTGATATTAAGGAATGTGCTCAGGGTCACCCAGCTTGTTAAGGGAAAATTTGAGGTTGCAAGTGTGGGTTTAGTAACCTACACACTGCCAAGTCATCCAGCTACAGCAGCAGATAAAGAACAAGAGTCTTTAGTTTTGATATTGAAGATTCTGTTCATCTCACACTGGCTGGAATTTCCTGTGCAGTGGAGGGAGAAGAGAAAGTGCATTTTAATAAGCTTCAATTAAATTAATTTCATCTTACTTCTTTTGATGTATGATCTCTTCAAAAAATCCAATTCCACTGATGTTTATTAAGTGAGTCTATTCACTTAAAAAGTGCCAGACACTTCAGGGGATCTATGGGTGAGTACGATTCAGCCTCTGCTTCAAGAGCTTACAATCTAATGGAGAGGATGGGAGTGTGCAATTTGCCATAATATTAGATTGAATGTGATAAGCACCCTGAGAAGTGGCACAAACAATGGGTTCTTAATTCAGAAATGCAAGATTATGTGAATAATAAGAAAATTGGCCCAAGAGTACCTAAACACCGGAAGTGTCACGTCACATATTTGTCTTATAAAGGGTCTTTATTTTAAACATGATCATCCATTTGTTTGAATCCATGTCATGTAATGAGTGAAGAATGTGCTGGTGGTGATGATGTCATCTGCCAGGTGGGGTCAGCAACGTCAGCCATGTCAGCCCAGTTTGTGCCATAGGCTTGGGTGATTCAAGATTCAGTGCAGTCACAGCAGTCCCAGTGCTGGTACGTGACTTGCAGCTGCTCTTGGTCTGTGTGTTTGGACAGGCAACCGTTGTTTAAGACATTGTACTGCAATTGTACAAAAATGTATGTTATGTGAAGTTGTTGGTTTTTATTTTTTTCTTTTAGGGTGCTTTTTTTGGAGTTAAGAAATCTGAGCTCCAGAAATACTGTGAACTCAGAATAGGTCAAGACCTACATATTCTGGGTAAATAATTTTTAATACATTTTTTGAGGGGATTTAAAATTGGCCTAATAGATACTGCCGAACAATTCCCTTTCAGGTTCGCCACAAGCTTTTGGACATGTGCCAATAGGAAATTAAAAAATGCTTCTGGATTCTTCATTTATTGGTCACTTATATGTTTAGGTTTACTTCCAGAATGTACAGCTAGAATATACATTGCTTTATCTTCTAAGATCTTATATCTAAATAGAAAGGTTGGGGGAATGGTCCATTGACAGGTCAGAAGCAAGATTTCTAGTGCCATGTTGTTGGGGACACACACCTAACCACAGGAGCCATCATCCCATAACTTTTGCAACACTTCTCACTATTCTCTATGACCACATGGATGTTTGTCTCCATATTAATCTGAACACCATTGCAGTTTTCTCTGCCACCCTCCCTGCTGTGGTTGGTCCGTGCCTCACTGATGGATTGGCCACAGCAGCATTGGGTGTTGCTTGGGTGAGGTGATGGATGATTCTCTCTCCTCTCCAGCTTCTTGGAGCCAGAATACAGAAGTGCTGGTTAAAAGGCGATTAATCTCTCCTAATGGTACTGTGCATTGCAAACAGGGTTTCAGCCACCACGTCTTCATTAGCCTTAATCAGAGTCCACATAACCTCAGATTAGGTAATTGGTTATTTAGTATAGAGCAGAGGATAGAGGCCTTTTGAGCAAGTGTCAACTGGATAAAGTCCATTTGGAAAGGAAAAATAGTGGGTCCCAGGTGCCAAGAATCCATGGGGGTGGGGGAATTAAAGCTGTGTTTGGTTTTGGGCACCTCTCCTGCTAAGCACTCCAGGTGATGGAGAGCAGTCGCGGAGCTGGGGTCGTGGGGTGGACACTCAGAAATGGTCCTTTTGCCATTGATGTGCTTCCTGGTGACATGGTCTGAGTCGAAGGTTTGAAACAGAATTGTCTTCTAAAAGTGGAGAATGAAGTCTTAGTATCTTTGGGGGTTAAGTGCATTTCTTTAAATACATGAGTTTAGAACTTACTCTATTCTACACTCAGTAGCATGCAGAGTATTGGGGTTACAGGGCTGAGTACAGTGAAGCTCACATTGAGTAGGGGAGACAGACAATAAGCAAATAAATGTATACAACATAATGAAATGTAAGTGCTTTCTGAAGAAAAACAGAGCAGGTAGGGACAGAAAGAACAGGACAAAAGGGCCGGTCAGGGAAGACTTCTCTGAGGAAGAGACATTTGAGTAGGAATTAAGTAAAATGAGGAATGCCTATGGTCATGAGAAGGGTCTTCCAAACAGGGGACAGCCAGCACGAAATGTATATTTCAACTGGCCTATGCTCATTTTATTTTATTTTACTTTACTTTATTTGCTTTCTTTTCCTTTCTTTCATTTTATATTTTAGCACCTACCAAGAATCACTCAGAAATGTTAAATGGGCTGAAGTAGGTAAATTACTAGAACAGTGTCTGACACATTATTGGTGTTCAAAAATGTGAGCTGCATCTTCTCCATTTGCAACTCAAGGAAATGACTGAAGGTACATGCTTGCATATAGAGGATTGCTACCATCTACTATGGGAACATCATATCCTATAACTTCAGGAAAGCCTTTGGGAAGAGTCTTTATTTCCCTTCCCTTTCTCTCTTCCTGTCTGAAGTGCGAGTGTCCCAAATTCAGATTTTTAAATAAATGAAATGTGTGTGACCCACAGATGGCAGAGTTAATGGCTGATGACTGTGATAATGTGATATCACATTCACACATTCCATGCTTCGATTGTCACACACACACACAGACACACACACGAACACACACACACACACACACAGAGGAGTGGCAGCCATCTCAATTAGGTATTGAAGTGGATTGAAATCTTGCTCCTACAGACAAGGTACCTCTTCTATTTTCTCCACTTGCTAATAATAATAGCACTAATGGAAAGATTTACTGAGCAACTATTAAATATGTCGTCTCTAACACAACAGTTCAGAGGTAGTCCTAAGTCCCTCTGCTTTACAGATGAAGATGTTGAGACTCAAAGAGGTATAGAGTCCACAGTATAAATGGAAAGCTGAGATGACCCCTGGATATGACTGCCTGTAAAGCATGTTCTCCTCTCACACTATCTTGTATTTCTCAAAACGTTCCACCATTCTTTTTCCCTTGGACTTTACCATCATTCTCCGTTATTCCCATTCCTTTCCTCCTTAAGTCCTGTGGTATCCTTCTTGGCTCAGACTTCATAATCTATTAATTAGTTTCCAACCCTACTCCTTCTCAGAGTCCTCATCCTATTACATATGGGCATTTGTGCTTTTCTGCTGGTCTTCTAGCCTCCAATTGTTCCTTATATCAACCAGTCTTATGCATTACTATTGGATTAATTGCCTTAAATACCACTTTGACACATTGCTACCCTTTTATTACTAGGGACTCTCCACTGTTCTTAGTGTAATAGTCAGACTCTGAACACTGGCTTCACAACCCTGTATAATCTGTCCCACCTTATTTATCCAATCTTATTTCAGCTGTGTGGCTGAGTTCACTATCCCTGGATCGCACCAGTGTGTTCTCTTCATACTCACACTGTGTGTCCCTCTAAAAAGACCACCTCCTTTACTATACCTTCTAAAAGATCCAAATCAATTCCTCCCTTCTGCATGAAAAATATCCTCCCTTCTCCTGACATATTGATCTCTCCCTTATTGAACATTTTCTCTAAACTCAAAAGGTCTACAGTATAGCCCTTTTTATATAGTCATTCAATAGAAAGTTTATCTTAGAGAAGATGTCCTTTGCTGAGGTTCAGTTATTTTTTTTAGTGACTATTGACTGTGGTCAATTGCTACTAACAGAAAACACAACTAATGTTGTCTTAACCAGTTAGAGGTTGATGGTCTCAAGTGATAAGAAGTCTAGGAGGAAGCAGCCCAGGGTGGTACGGTTATGCCATTTGGAAGCCACACTCTTTCTGTCTTCATCTTCCTTCATGTATTAGCTTTCAGACTCTTGTTTTCTGCCTCTTAGTTACAGTATAGTTGCTGCACCTTCCGGCTGGAGGAATGGGGCAGCTGAGATCCAAATATACCTCATTGGTCAGCATTGGTCAGAAATGTGGAACATGTCACTTCTAGCTGCAAGGGAAGCTAGGACATTGAATTTGGTCTTTTAAGCTTCTACAGAGGAAGCAAGACTGAAAAATCTGGTCAAGAATTGGTCTTAAGTGAACCAGTCTATAGTATCAGCCACAACAAAGCTTAATGAGTAAATCCTTATATTCATACATTCATGTAATGCTGCTTCTTCTTTTCTTTTTTGATGGGAAAGCACTGGAATAAAAAAAAATGTGAAGATGGGAGTCAGATTGGCTTGTTATCAAATATTGGTACTGTCTCTTCATGGCAATGTGGTCTTGAGTAAGTTACCTATCTTCTTAAGATTAGATTTTCTCATCTAAGCGTTTGGCTTATGTTAAGGCTACCTCTTAGAATTATCATGATTATAAAAAGAAGTGAAGCTTACAGACCATAATGTGGCACAAAGTAGGTGCTCAGTAAATGCCAGTTCTTTTTTCCCTCTTTCCTTTTGAGACCTTGGTTGGTGTAGAGAAAGTCCCAATGAAAAGTAAAACCCACGAGAGGAAGTGAATCAGGGACGATATCTCCTACAACCTAGTAGGGAAAAATATTGCACCAGTAACAGAACTGCAGAAGTGTTTGAGATTTACTTATCTTGTAATTTAGAGTGGAAAGGAAATCTTCTCTAACGCTTGCAAAGGTGTTGACCTATAGATAGTGAGGTATGTGAAAATAATTCACATGTCTCATATGTTTAATGAGGATCAATAACAATTTGTGGGCCTGTCAGCTCTCCAGTCCCATCACCTCCAATCACACCCAGGAACCCTGCTTCTGAAAAGTGACACGTGGTGGGAGGGAATGGCAGAGTGATATCTAATTAGCAAGGTTTGCAAAAGAGCCACATGTATAAGAATCATGCATGATCCCAGGGAAATATAATATATATATTGCATACTATATATATGCAGATCACATTCTTAGCTAACCCACCTCCCACCCCCCAAAAAGCAAAACAAAATTTTCCATGTACTTTATTAAAGTGATTAAAAAATACAAAAACACTTTTTGGAACAGAAACTTGTGTTTTAGTCCATTTTGTGTTGCTATACCAGAAATACCGGAAACTGGATAATTTATAAAGAACAGAGGTTTATTTGGCTTACGATTCTGGGACAGCTGCATCTGGCATGGGCCTCAGGCTGCTTCTACTCATGGCGGAAAGTGGCAGGCAGCTGGCAAGTACAAGCGGATCACATGGTGAGAGGAAGCAAGAGAGAGAGAGAGTGAGAGAGAGAGGGAAAGAGAGAGAGAGGAGGTGCCAAGGTCCTTTAAACAATCAGCTCTTGCGGGAACTCAAAGAATGAGAACTTACTCACTACCCCCACCCCAAGGGAGAGCATTAATCCATTCATGAGGGATCCATCCTATGACTCAATCAGTTTCCAACACAGCCACTTTGGGGATCAAATTTCCACATGAGTTTTGGAGGGGACAACACATCCAAACTCCATCAGCTTGTATCTGTGGATTTTTAAATTATAAATTTTACTTATATTTGAAATGTGCAAAAAAGTCATAGATTCTTCTTTTTATTTTGATGAAAGAAGAAGCAAAACACTGCCAGATGTTGGGAGGAATAGTAACCAAGTGATTCAATCAGAATTCTCCTATGGGGATGTGGACTCTCTCGGTCAATGTCACAGAATGAAATAGTCTCAGAGTCACCCAGCAGTGAGTTATTCCATCTGGTTGTGGCAATTAGGAGCAGAAGATGATGGGAAGTTAAATGACTATCTTTATGAAACAAAGCAAAACAGAAAAGGGAACAGCTGGGGGACTGGATGGCTTGGGGATGCAGAATTGGATCTAGAATAAAGAATCTGTTACTCCGGTTGCTGGTTATAATGCCAATGCAGGTTAATGTGAATTGAAGTTTGCTGCTGTGTGATAGCAGTTAGCTGTCATTTGCCTGAAACATGATCATGGCATATACAGAATAGTCCGGATTCAGGTTTCTAGAATGCAATAGCCTCTTTAGTTAAGGGCCAACCTATCAGTTTAACTATAGAGGCAAGAAGTCAGGTATGAGAATCACAGGGTCATAGAACTTCAGCTCTGGAAAAGATGTTATTGCCAAGTCCAGAGTTCCTGAACTCCCTAAAGTTGTATGTGTCATTTCTGTGCATGTGCTTTGTTCTAAGGAAGAGGATGCATAGCTTTTCTCAAATCCAAAAGAAGATGTGAATCCACCAGTCCTCTCCCCTGTTCTCCAAATGTTGAGAACTTGCTTTAGACCTTATCTTTTGAGTTAGTAGATTAGAACATAAGTTTTTTGGCTTACTACTTACTAGCTGTGTGGCCTTGGGCAAGTTATTTAACTTCTATGAGGCTTATTTTACTAATTTATACAATGGGGATGATAATAGTCTACCTTATAAGGTAGGTTTGTTATGAAGAAAATTTGAGATAATTTATGTAAAATATGTACTTTAACATATTCCAAGTATCCAATAAATGTTAGCTCTTATTATTAGGCTGAGATATGTTGAAAGTGAATGGTACAAACAGGACCAGAACCCAGAACCCTGACACCCAGTTCACCACACTGACCATTGGAAAATATGATGACCTTATCTTTCATCTTATTTATTATACCCTTCATGTTTTGGCAGGGCTAGGCAGGTAACACAAGACACTGAAATTCAGTGATTAGTTTTAGGAAGCATGCAAGGAAGCATTGTATGGTCCAATAGTCTACTTCTGCATTTTGCAAGTGTCTTTCAATATTCTTTAAATATCTTCTCTCAACTGGAGTCTGGGAAGGGAAATTACAAAGAGCATGGAGGTCACACTTTGGGTCTGCAGCATCCTCTACCTTGCCCAACAACAAACTGTGAGCGAGGTTAAACATCTGATTCCTCATTAGCAAGGGGGAAGTCTTTTTACACAGCTCCTCTGTTGAGTAGACAGAGTGGATCAAACAAAATGGATGACAAATTAAGAACTGTCTAGTGGCTAATGTACTGTTTACTACAGTATAAATGAGTGGTGTTTGGGAAATGACAGATGAGGGAGAACACAAGTACGGACATACATGATTTCCAGGTTTCTGTAGTGGAGGAGAGTTGTGATCAACTGAGATGTTGATGGGGAAGGGAGAGTCATTGGTGGTAGTTTCAGGGGAAGGGAAGAAGACGGAGAGGACTCATTGATTAGTTCATTGATATGGGGGATGCCAAAGCTTTTGTGCCACATACTGAAGGTACCAGGAAGGGGTCCAGTTTTCTTGTTCTTTTCTCAATGCCTGATCCATTCCAAATATAACTCTCATTCACATATAAGTGCTGAAATCTCCCCAGAGAGAAAGCAAAGGGGTAGGCGTGGAGCTGTGCTCAGCCAAGCTGGGAGATGCCTAGGGGAAGATGACATAGGAATAAAGAATAATAAGTGTGTTTGAAAGAGGGCAAAGAAGCAAGCAAGCAAGTGAAAGAAAGAAAAACATGAAAGAGAGGAAAGGAGGAAGGGAGGACAGAAAGAAGGAGAGAAGGAAGGAAGAGGGAATCGAGGATGTCAGTTAATTTACATCTTATGCTTCTATATTTGAGTTGAGTGAGTTTGTAATGGTCTGTCTTGCTCCAGGGGATTATAAGAAGCCTCCAACTAACTTGCAGCCATTGTAGTGATCTAGCATCCATTTGATTGGTTTTTAATAATAATAATAGTTATGATAATATAAGGCAGGCTGTCAGACTTATTATTTGCAAACATATCACCTTTGTAACTTGTATTTGCCTTCTGCTTGGTCAGAGGTTTTGCGTTTGTGCATTCATTCAATCTTCCAACAAACACTAATTGAACATCTATTTTGTGCCAGGTGTAGGTTCTGGGGATACATTTGTGAACAGACAAAATCACATGTCCTCATGGAATTTGCATACAAATTGGAGAGAACAGATAATATCTGTGATATCATATCAAGTTATGAAAAGTAATGACAGTTGATGTGAAGGCAACTAAATCGTACAGAGATGGAGAGTGGTTGGACAGGGAGAATCATTTCTGCTATTTTTGAAAAGCTGTTTGGGCAAGCGTCTCTGAGGAGGTGACTTTTGAGCACAGGCCTGAACAAAGGGAATTATCAACTTATGCAGATATCTGGGGGTTGCTTTCTATCTGAAGGGGACAGCAGGTGCAAAGGCCCTGGGCCCTGAGGTGAGAGCGATGTGTTAGAGGGGTCTCAAGAAGACCAATGTGTTTGGAGAGAAGGAAGCAAGTGGGAGAGAAAGAAATGAGGATGGAGAGGTAGACAATGCTGAACATTTTAGGATAGTAAGTTATTAAAATGTTTTGAAGAAGGTAATAAGATAACATGGTATTATTTTAAAGTATAGCCCTGGCTGCTGTGTAGGGAATAAGTGGTTGGGGGAGGGGCAGGACCAAAAGTAGGGAGACCAGATTGGAAGGTAATAGAGTAGTCAGGGTGGAGATGCTGGTGGTTTGGACTGAGATGGTTTTTCTGGGTTTGGGATTTATTTTGAAGGTAGACCTGATAAAATTTGTTCATGGATTATATGTGAGGGGTGAGAGAAGTAGCTTTTGTATGTCATTCTATTTTAAAAGTATTTGTACTTTAAGTTTAATATTTGATCCTCTTAGTTTCTTATGGGTTTTCTTATTGGACTTTGAGGCAGTCATATTAAATTAGAAATTGAATTAAATAAAACTAAATTGTAATTACCCAGAGGTCACTAGCTAGCCCTTCTATGAAATAAATTCAGTCTACAAACATGCTATGTTTGGCTCACAGTGTTTTAAATCCTTGAGCTAGCATTAAAAAAATCCAGATATTTAAATTCTTTTGAGAAATTGTTAAGATTTGGGGTAAAGACCAGGCATTTCCTTAAAGGCAGTCATTTGCTGGAACTGAGTAGCAACTGCTGTCTTTAGAGGGGACACTTCTTCAATTCCTCACTGCTACAACCTGAGCTTATTTCCTCACCTCTGTTACCTGAATGACCCTGATAGCATTTCTGTGCTGTGCATTATAGGATATTTAGCAGTATCCCTACCCTGCACACACTAGATACCAGTGTTATCCACCCAACACTAATCGTCATAATAAAAATATTTCCAGAAATTGCTAAATGTTCCTTGGAGGGAGCCAGAATTGTCCCCAGTTGAGAATCATGGCTGCTGGATAGACCAGTACTATGTTACCCATTGATTCAGAGTCTCAGGGGAAGACTTTGAGTCCTCGGCAGCCAGCCGTCCTGCTGACCCCAGGGCTGTGCTGTGGCACCTGCTCATAGACCTCTCCCATCCATCCTCAAGGGCACTGTATTATATATCTACAGCCTCTTCCCAGAGACCTGTAACCTTTACAGCTCAGTCCTTTTTCACTTTCCAAACACTCTTCCTCATTTCCAGTGCCTCAAGCCGCAAAGGTACATGAGTTTTTGTCTATTTCTCCATTGACCTCCATTAGTTTTTAACTTCCATTGTAGAGTTTCTTGCTTTTTATTTGTTCTTTTTGTCTTTATCACTTTTTGTGTCTCTTTGTGTGTCTTCTTGCCCCATTTTGGTGTGAAGCCTGTCTCTCTCTACCTGTATCAATATCTTACTACCTGTACCTCTATTTCAATTTATGGTTTAGCCTTTGTTATGTCCTCAATCCCTATAATTATTTTAATGACTATCATGTGTCTGGGTCCTTCCTGGACTATTTTGTGTGGCAGGTTTGTAGTCTGCCTCTCTGCCTGTATCTCTCCAGCCATTTTTTATGACCCCTCCCATTTTTGGAGGATGGCGGTATGTTTTCATGACATTTCTATTTGCGACTGCCCTCTTCTCTATTGAATTCTCTTCCCATGTCTGTCTTGCTTTTGGAAATGGCCCATCTGCATTAAGTTCTTATCGGGATCTCTTTCTCTGGGTAGGAAGTTCCTCAGGCATGGCGTGGAAGCCTTATACTTCTGTTGAATGGAAATCCTAAGGAGAGGAGAGGGAATTGACTTTTCAGTTAACTGCTCTTTGTTTTATTTACAGAATTGAATTTTTATCAAACATACATTTAGAATATTAAATCCAGCAAAGGTTAAATATTTCACGTTTTGTAAAATCGATATCATAAAAATACATTTTAGATGGTTCCATCATAAGCAATTATATAAAACTAATAGGTAATATATAATTGAAATCAATTCTTTTTCTAATGCTAGATTAAATAAAATCAATGGTTTGTAGAGATAGATAAAACATGAAGTTCAGGAATAAGAAGCTATAAGAATAGGATAGGGCTATTTGCAAAGTATGTACTTTTTCCTGTGGTTTCTAAAGAATGCCCAAACCAAGAATGAGGCTCCCACAAGGTTCACAAGGACAGTGAAAACTATCGGATCTTCTCAATTCGGTAAGAAAATGAGCATTGTAATAAACTTGCAAAACAGATTGAAATCCATCTGTTGTAGCCAAATTCATCCTCCTTTGACTGTTTATATTGTGTATCCAAAATCAAACTCAATATCAAGAGTTAATCAATTAGAATTTATAATCACTTTGGCTCACCAAAACAAGAAGAAATTGTTAACCGAGTAAAATTTATTTTACAGTATAAACATGTTAAAAACGTACATCCTAACTGGACCATATGTAAATTAACCAAATTATATCTCAATTTTTGTTGTGTTTGCTTGTTTAATTATGGCACAGAAAAAAGTAATGGCTGCTGAGACTGCAGAGCTTTGTGAAGAGGGATGTTAAAGTTTCTGAAACCATCTCTCCAAATCCAAACAAAAGAAGGAGAGAACCAACCTACAGATACTAGAGATAAAAGTAATGGCTGCTGAGACTGCAGAGCTTTGTGAAGAGGGATGTTAAAGTTTCTGAAACCCTCTCTCCAAATCCAAACAAAAGAAGGAGAGAACCAACCTACAGATACTAGAGATGGGGGGGGGGCGGTTTGGGAAGAGATAGATCGGGCAAAGGGCATAAAGAAATTTCACAATTTGTAAGAATGAATATGCTAATAATAAATAAATAAATTTAAAACAAAAGAAAAACCTGAGAAAACCAGAATAGAAATTTGATGGGTGGGAGGGGGAGCGGGGATCTAAATAAACAAGGGAAGGAAATGTTTCCTTTCTCTCCAGTTAAGGACAAATTTCTTCACTACCCTGTCTGAACCTCATCAACCTTAGTAATACCTTATTAAATAGTCAAGTCTATACACTTAGAATGGTACTTGATATTTTAGATAGTAGATGTTATTTTCTCCCCCAAATCACAAATGTCTCCAACATCTTGAAGCTTACTAAAACTTCTAGTGATAATATTGAATTCAATTCAATTCAGTGAAATTTCAGCCATCTAGTAGTTGTTGAGTATTTATCTCCATGGTCGTTGTGCTAGGGTTAGGAAGGATACGACTAAGGAAAGATCTTCACCCTTTGAAAGCTTTCAGTTAATTAGGAATCCCATATATTGCCAAATTCCACGGTGCTGGCTAACAATGTTCCTACCACACACAGAACTGACCCAAAGTGGCAAAAAGTGTGTGAATGTATAATATGAGAGCGTGCTCTAACCTGGGGATGTTTTAGAGAGGAAGGTGACATCTGCCAATCCGCTTGGTCTGTTAATGCCACTTTGATATTTCTTAAATCTACCCACTCACTAGGGCTGAGTAACACCATAACTGGTTTCTAGGCATTCAGTCTTCCTCCACTTAAATTCATTCTTCATACGGCAGCAAATTCTGGATATTTAGTGAGCTTTAATAACAACGTATGGCCTAACACGACTCAATGATTCTTCATTTCTTTCAGAATAAAACCCATGCTCTGACTCATGACATTTGACGACTTTTCTGCTCCATGCTTACCTTTGAGAGGCAGTATAGCATGCAGTGCTAGGAAATAAAGCGCTGGAACTCGAGTTTGAATCCTAGCCTCCCTTCTTACCTATCGTTGTGCCTCTAGCTGACAATTTTACCTCCCTGTGGCTCAGTTATTTCATCTGTGAAATGGGCATAATAATGTCTCCTACTTCATAGGGTTGTTAATGAAAACCAGTTAATGCCAGTAAGGTGACTTGTAGAGAAGTAGCAGCCTTCGATAAATGTTAATTATTATTATTGTGACCACCTCTACAGACTCATCCTTTCCTACTTCCCCACTCTCATCCCCCCTGGGTTGCTTCGAGTTCCCAGAAGAGCACAAGCTGTTCCCTTTGTCCCCATCACCGGGCTAACTCCCCCTTAACCTTTGGGACTCAGACTTTTATCTCCACCAGGAATCATTTTTTACCACTCCCTTGCACTGCAGGTTAGGTGCCCCTCTTACATACTGAGTTAACCTCCATTATAAGATTTCACACCGTGCTTTCAATTGTTTATTTCTCTGTTCTTCCTCCCACAGTGCACACACCTTGAGGCAAAAATTCTGCCCTGTTTGTCTTTACAGCTCTGTCCTCCGGTACAGCACCTGGCTTGTAGGAGGTGCTCACGAAACCTCTGTCTCTCCCTTGAATGAGTAAACCAAGAGTGAGGATCTACTAAAGGAAACAACCCAACATAAGTCACATTACCAGCCATATGAATGTTAAAGGCTTATGTGTTTATGAGTGGGCAGGTGTCTCCCCAACACTGACATTTTCCAAGGGTTCAAAGGTATATCTGAAACAGTGACTATGTGGTCAAGTAATATCGAGAACTGGGGATATGACTTTCCTAAGGAGTTGTACTTCTTAGTAACCCTGCTCTAACTGCAGTGGAAAGCAAGTACAGTCTAGAGTTTCCAAATGTTTCAGATTATGGAATCTGCCTTGATTAATATATTGGGAAACCCAAGTGTAGTATCCTAAGGAACATTTGGCAAATACAAGTCTGAGCTAATAAAAGCTGCTGTAACCAAACTTCTGATTTTCCTCTTGGTCCTAGGATTGTTTTGAGAGGTTGTGAAAAAACCAGAGAGGCCTTCAACTCTGGGTAGAGAATAGTTTCAGCTGGAACTTTGAATGGGCACTGACTGTAGCAAGTCAACGCCCTTCAGGGGTATAGTATTGCTTCAGCTATTACAGCCTGACTCTCTCTATTTCTACTTTTCCTCTCCGGTGGTCTTCTCTGAGCAGAGGAGATGGGGCATAGTGACCTGAAAAAGGCGGAGACCATAATTTCAGTGGATTCATGGACATGTTATGAGTTTTTAGGATTTCTAACCATCTACTTCAAAAAAATCTGGATCACTCATTAAAATTAGTTATTCCTGGGGCTTCAGTTTGGACTTACTAAATCAGTCTGTGAGTAGGAGAATTATAGCCAACACTTGTTTTGAGGTCCACTGTGATTTTTATGCTCCCTAATTTTTAAGAACCATGGTTCTGGTCGCTGTTCGACCCTGAGAAGAGGGTCAAAAACAGAAACTTTTTTTTATAGGTCCAGGGGTCACAAAGTCAGTTCTGTTAAGTCATAAACTATCACATATGGAATTGTCACTATCATTATGGACTTCATTTCTCATATATATGTGTGTATACCCATACATGTTAAGAAATGCGCATGTTAAGAGATGATATTTAAATATTTAAAGGACTTAGATGTTTTCTGTTTTATTTTGTGAGAAGAACAGGTGTTGGGCAAGTCACTCAGCTGTCTGAGCCTCATTGTACCATCCATGAAACAGGAGAAGTGGCCCATACTCTTCCTTTGCACTTGGGATTGAGCGAGTCAAACGAGAAAGACAGAAAAGCCAGTGTGAGGTTTAAGACACTATGAAAGATAAGGTGTTATGATGCCTGTGTACAAAGTGGGTGATAAAATAGTCTTGTTACACCTAATAACATTTTTTCTAAGTAACCTCCTTTGGTTTATTGTTCAATGGGGTTTAAGAGTTCATTTTGATAACAGTTTAAAACAAATAATAATTTCAGATTTATTAAAATTTGAACCTGATGGTTAGAAGTAAGGAAAACCTCTGGGATTGCATAGAATTGAATTTTATAAAGCATTCACTTTGCATCTAACACAAGTTAAGTATTAGGAGTCATTATTGCAAACTATTCTAAATGATTCCACATCCAAAGCAAATACTCTGGAAGACAAATAAGGGATTCGTTTATGAAGTTAACCCTTTTTCTAATTCCATGCGGAGTAAGATTATAAAATAATCTCATGTAAGAATACTACCTCAGATTTACATAGCACATTAAAATAAATGGGTGAAATTTGCAAACTCTCATATTGAGTTTAATTTGAACTGCAGCTGTTTAGTACTTGTAAGAAAAGAATCCTTTCGTCTTATAAATATAAACCTTTTTTAAAATAAATAGAAGCAAATTTGTTAAGTTCATTCTCTCAAAGGTAAAGTGAAAAAAGGGAACAGACAAGATAAATTTGACAGAAAATAGGGAAAATCAAAATTTTATTTATGTGCAGTGGTTAAAAATGAAGATATTGAGATAAGTTATTTTAAGTGAGTACTGTCCTTTTAATAGTCTCACTTTTCAGCCTTGTCACATTTTTCATTTTCATGAGGTTCTTAATGTATTCTTTTTATTATATAAAACATACCCTATTTGGCCTTTCCATGAAAATGTATCTGATATTCTCCTTTGACAGCCATTCATGTGAAAAGAACAGGTCCTATTTCTGTCCATCGCCTACATGTACGTATTCATAGAAATTATAGAGGTTTTTTTTAGTAAAATATACTTTACGCTTATAGAGCAATTTAATCCCAGAAACCCAAAGCACTTAGATCAATACTGTGTCATGTTCCCTTTTCCTCTCTATGTTGAGTCACACATGTGGTCGAGGGTTCTAAATCCTGAACATAGTTCAATCTGGATTATGTTATTTCTACACAGGAAAACAGGATACATGAAATAAAATCACCAGCCCAGGGGGCATTCATCCCAAATTAATCTTGAAGATTTTTTATACCACTTCGTCTCTCTAGTTATACGTCTAAGTATTGCTCCTTTTAATTTCATGTAAAATTTAACCTTCTAGATTTTGGGGGGTGAGAGGGGAGGGGATGGAGGGAGCTAATTTATTCCTTTCTACTTTTTAAACAAATATAAAGCTTGTGTGTGTGTGTTTTATTCTGATTGTGGAATTTTAATATGTGGTCCATAATCCTATTGGTCTGAACTGAAATCTTTTCAGGGGGAAAATTTATGATGTCATTTATCTTGAAATCGTTTATTTTTTTTTTTCTTGAAATCTGAAAAGTTTTGCAGTTTTTGCATGGTAGTCTTTTCATGTTGAAGAACAGTTGCGTTTTATTCTGTACTGATAGATGCTTTAGGACAATGTAAGAGAAATATAATTATAAAATTACTGAGTTCAGAAATAAGTAGGTTGTTTATATAACATTCAGTGAGATATTTCTCCCACCTCCAATTTCTGGTAACAAAATTCCAAAGAACCAAACTGTCTTCCTTGTTTAAAGTAACGCCATGACTGATTGATTGCTTTCAATATAATATGATCTTGTTCCGATGTCTTTCCTGAGAACAAGAAAAATTGCTTCCAAAAGTAAAATGAGGGTATATGCCAGGTACTTCAAAATGGTGGTGGTGGCTTGTGGTGCAGGGGATGGGCGAGGGAGAGGAAGAGTAAGGTGTGTTCTACGTTCATCCTGGTTCTATACTCTGGATGAATAATAGGTACACACAATGACAAAAACAAAGGTGGAAAAGTCACAGCATGGAATGGAAACCAGCACTTACATTGCTTTGTCATTCTTTTGTTGTGTTGTTGTTTTGTTTTGTTGATGGAAGCTACAACAAGGAGCAGCTAAGGACAGATAAATTGGTAGCAGATTGTGGTTTATGATAATGACAGTCCCGAAAGGACTTGGCTTTCTTGGTGACATTGAAGTAAATTGAATTACTCAAGTTGTATACAAAGAAGGATGGATAATGAGATGAATGGAGAAAGGCGTGATTACTGTTTTTATGGTATTGTTGACTATCCGAATGAATGGAAAGGAAGAGAGAACCAGGTGGAGATAGTTGGGTTAATTTTAATACACATTATGAACGACAAAATTTCCTCTTCTCTTAGAGAAATAAAAACATTTACGTGTCTCAAACAATTGCTAGCCTGTTTTCAATCAATTACTTCCAGTATCTTTGATTTACTTCAAATTCCTAATTTCTTGTTAGGTGAGATGACCTCCCCCGCAAACATGCTCTAATGAGCTCAAAGTGTTGATAGTCGTTCTGGCTGATTCTGGGCTTCCTTTAAAGACCACCCAAAGCAGTCTGAACCCTAGTAATTCAGCTGATGGACACAAATTTTCCTTTATTAAACGGATAGAATAAGTGACTTTTTACATCGGGAGCATTCATTTAATTTAACAACAGACTCTTCAAGCACTTATTAGACTTATTTAGACTTTATTTTAAAAAAATTTTTTTTTTTCTTTCTTTTTTTTTTTTTTGAGATGAGGAAAAGAGGAAGAGAATGCCTTAGCTTCCTCATTCAGAAACAGATATTGCTCTTATGTAAAACCCTGTGCCCGGGAGATTCCATAAGATATCAGAAGCTTTGTGAAGATTGGGACCTTTTGAGCTTGACAAATCTCCCACTGAATGCCTTGCTTTCAACCAAAACTGTGAAAGAAAGCCCTCATATCTACAAAACCTATCTTCATCATTTACAGAGCTCTTAAGGTGCCCATTTCCTCTGAGTTCCTTAGGCAAATCTTTGTCACTGACGTGTATGACAGCCACATATTGTATATTACACATACTTGTAGTAGTGAGTGCTACTTCCTATCTTCTTAATTCTACATATTCACACCAATTAGAAGGCAAAATAAAACAGAGAATTTCTGATCACCTTAGAATTGCAGTGGAGCAAGGAAGACAGTTGTCCTACAAAGGTATTTTAACTGTAAAGGTGAAAGGACTTAGAGACTTCTATTCCTGTTGGAGAATAAAGTGTCCTGACATCTTTCCTCCCTTCTTTCTCTTCGATGTTCTCTCTCTCCCTAGTGCCACGTTGCAAAGAGATTCACTTCTAAAAGAGTGTGTCATTTTAAGTTGACTTTCTCAGAACTGAGCCAAGAGCCATTGCCAAGGCCAATGGGCGTAAATTCAGTCCGCCTGACGAGAGATGAAGGGTTGCAGGATTTATGACTTATTTGAGTTCTCATATATCACCCTCTCTGTCACTCGCTTATGATGGCCCTGACAAAAGATAAAGAAGTGTAGGACGCTTGGTACGGGCTCTGGTGACAGGCCAGGGACAAATGTCTCTTTTGGGTAAATTGATTTGAAAGGCTCTAGTGAAATATCAGGTTAGGTTGAAAATATGATTGGGTTTAATGATCCTGCTGATTTCATAAACTGTCGGGATTCCAAATCCTGGACAAGTTAATTAAGGCACTCTACGAAGGGGGTGTGAATGGATATTTGTAAATCCATATAATTATTAATGTCAGTAAATACCACCATGTAAAAAACTAAGACCTATTCTTACATACAATATGTCTCCATTAACTACAGGAAACATTGCTTGCAATTTATAGAGTATTTATATGGGAAAAAGTTTTGAGAATATTACTCCTTCCTTCAAACCCCATTGTCAAAAAGTAGAGACCTAAAGGTGTGAAAATACCTAATGAAAAGACAGTACAGATAAACGGTTTATTCTCTCCTGTCAAATTTAGTAGACTTATGCTTAATAACATAAGGGAGACAGAGTTTTGCTTTGTGTGAAAGTGGATGTGTGTTAGCCCATTAAACCAAAGATTAAATAGATGAATTACTTTTTCAATTATGAAGAAAAATATTGTTACCCTATTTTTTTAATGTGGCTATTCAGTTAAAAATAATAGACTTAGATTTTCTTGTAGGACCACAGTTGCCTCTAAATTTCTGAGTTTACTTCCAACGATGGGCATGCTTTCCTTACTGTTTTTACCTCCAGATAATTAGTGTTGACTGTTTATAATTTCTTTTTGTTTGGGGGCAAGAATGACTGGCCTCATCCTTCAGAGAAGTGTCACAAAACTCCAGCTATTTCTTTGAGCTTTACAGTTTTCCTTTGCAACAGGTAGCTCTATTTCCCCAAATGGATTTCAAGGAGTTTTCCACTGACGCTGACTGATCCACAGGACCACATGTGAGCAGGAATCCCTGACCATCTGGCCTCCTGTTCCGTTTCTGTCTTGATTTCCATCTTTATTTGGCATAAAGTATGATTTCTTTATTTCAGTGAGAGACTGAGAGCCCTGGAGTATCATTTTTAATGGGTGTGAAGAGGATGGTAAATTGGGTTTAGGGAAGAATGAAATCTAGTGTTGAATATGTTCTACTTTCCGAACCCAGAAAACAAAGTCAGCACTTGAGAGTGATGTGCTCATTTGTCAATATGATATAGAGAGACAGTCCCCAAACTGACTGCATTCTGTGAAGAGGCCCTAGTGTAACAGGAAAGCTTGAAACTGTCACCGTGCAATATAGAGGCGTCCCTGTCTTAGAGCAGATCCGTACGGTAAAACTTGCCCTTTTTCATCAGCTTCCGCTTTTTCATCAGTTTCAACTGACTGCAGGTAACATAGTCACTTACTGAAAAAAATCCGTTTTCTCAGGTCTAATTTTAGGTAATTCTCCTTTATGTTAATGGAACCCATAACTGTTTTATTGGCCCCATCGTTCCACTCATTTCCAACTCAGTACTAATATAACACAGTTTTCATTCAACACTCATATAGATTCTTTTTTATCTCCACTTTTTTCTTCATATGAGGATGTTCAGAATCAAAGAGATTGATACCTGAATGAATAAATGTTTCTAGAGAGACAGAAATGTAAACAAATAATTATAGTGCTAGGAAAAGTTTGTTAAATGTTCTTATCCAGATTTGAGCAAAATGCTGTGGTTACACACACACAAAAAGTGCATGAAGAAGGATGAAGACACACTACAGGAATAGTAGGATATCTCAGCAGGAAGGTAGATATGAGCTGAGGCTGGTGAGTAGTAGGTTTTCATATACAGAGATATCAGGAACAGCATTTCTGGAAGAGGGAGCAGCATGAACAAGCACACAAATATAGAAATGTGCAGGGTAAATAATGATATAACAGTAAAAAGACCTGAATTCAAATCTTGACTTTGCCTCTTAATAGCTGTTAATTTTGGACTATTTACTTATTGAGAGACTTCTACATTCCAGGTAAATTAACAGAACAAATTCTCCCTCGATCTCAGTTTCCTTGGTTGCTAAGTGAGGATAATAATCCATGGCTCAGAGGTTTTTATGAAATAATATATGTCAAAGAACCTGGTTTTTAGCAGGTGCTTTAATTCATAGAGATCATAGCTGAGTTTAGGTGACCTGCTAAATTTGAAAAAGGGTTATTTGAAGTCAAGGAACAGATCCATTATAATACCATAATTAGAATGGATGATCACATTTGCAGAAAATGGACCATTCTACAAGTAAATGTAGTTTATTCATAAAGTGCTGAACTTGGGGTTAGGAAAGATAAGTTCTAGTCTTTGTATAACCTTGGGTTCTGGGATATGCTAAAAAAAATCATTCAATTCATTGGTGTCTCAGTATCATTGTTCTTAAAATTATTGTTATTATAAAAATACTTGAATGTGAGCTTAACCTCTTCTTGAATGTTTCAATAAGGAAAGTGAAGATCAGTTCTCTCTAGCACATTAAGCTTCAGCAGAAAGGTGCCATATGAAGTATTATAACAGGAGAAATGTGAAAAGAAGAGCAAGCCACTTAAATCATTTTCATAATGCAAAGGTGCTACTGCAAGTCATATTTCTAATAAAGAGATTTATATAAATGAAATAATGATTCCGAGGTTAGCCAGATCACCTAATGTTCTAGGGTTCGTCACCGTGAATTGTGGTGTCACTTAGCAAGTACGTACTTAAAGAGAAGAATGGGAGGGGAGGAAAGGTTAGAAGACAGTGAGCAAGTAGAAAATGTTAAAGATAGCCTGGAGGGGAAAGCAAAAGGGAAAGAGAGAACACAGGAGAAACAAAAAGTGGAGAGACAGATTCACACAGCAAGAGAAAACCAAAGAAGGGAGGAATAGGTGCAAAAGGGAAGCAAGTCTTCTCACTCTTCTAACAAAACATTCCACTTCTCTTCCTGGGCTGGCTGCCTCTTTGCAAGGAAAACAATTGGGTTGAAGATCTGTCAATCTTCCTTACATGCAGATGGTTCCCAGAATATTCCATTAGGTCCCTATCATTTTCTGTAGGAATACTTGAAAAATTGTAAAGCTTGGCTGATGGCTCTTTCTCCATTAAGCAATAAACAGAGTAATCGTGCTTGAGCTGGATTCTAGAGGAGGTCATCTTGCAAGGGGAATAACAACACTGAAATTCTAGAGTCTTATACTAATCACATTGACACTTATTGTACGAATAATTAACACATGGTTTTTCTTTATTTCTGTTATAGGGATGAGAAAGCTGAGACTAAGATTAACAAAATAATTTACCTAGGTTCACATACCTCATGGGCGGTGGAGCTGAATTTGTATTTTCTTCACTCTGACTCCATAGCTCATACTCTTCCTCGACTGCTCTGGCCTGGGTGGGCCATTTTCTACTGTGTTTTTCTTTTATAAAAATTAAAATGTAGCTGACTATCACCACCTGTGCCCAAGATGTGATGATCAGGTCAATACTCTCAGTATGTCTGTTACCACAAACTGCATGTCTGTTACCACAAACTGCAATTATTTCCCACGTACTCCTCTCAACTATTTCCCAACCATACCCTGAGAATATGCATAATCAATTTTTAAAAATTAAAAAAAAAATAAAATGTGTACATAATAAGTAGGATGGGAGTATGTATTTTCAAGGACCGATTTTGAAGTACAAGATTATCTTCAGAGGAAGTATCCATTTCTTTCTTTCTCATTCTCAATGTTGGTTTGAAAATTAGAACAAGAAAGGTATGGCCTTGTGCTGGGAGTAACTGAAATTGCTCACTTTAACAGTAAAATTCTGCCATCTGGGTTATTGCAAATTCTCTGAAATTGGTGTGGTCTGTCCTGCTGTCTTGGAAAGGGAGCAAGTATTTCACGGAAAACGATTCAAAATGCTGCAAAGGGATTTTTCTTTTGGGTAAGATTTTGCTTAATTATCCCTGCAGTAGAATGGCTGGCCAAAGTCAGAAATCTTTTATTTCCGCTCAGTAAGCAGCCCGATAAAGCTTCAGAACGTACAGCACAAACAAATGCATTTCATTTTTTCCCACCTCCAAAAAAGCTAATCAAGAATTCATTTTTTAGAATAGTCCTGTGTTAAATCAAGCGGCCAGACAATGAATTAGGAATTAAGGAAAATGGAACAGTGGGGATTATCATAAAAATATTATATTCTGTCAAAAATCCTATCAAGTGAATTGGTTAATACAGATCTACAGTTTCTTGCCCTCTGGGTTCTCTTTTCACTGGCATCTTTCTGGTTCCTCTGTTTGCTCCCATCATTGCCACCTGCCTATAATCCTTGAGAAAAATCCATTTTTGATACCGGGAATGGCCAGCTTACTTGAGAGCAAAGCAAGCCTGTGGCATGATCCACAGTCCGGAAGGGTGTAGGTTGATACGGATTAGGATTTTAGCAGGTGACTGTTTGAATGAAGTCAGTGTGCACTGTGACTCTCCAGCCCATTAGGCCTGGTGACCATTCCTGCTAGGAAAGTAACTGGAGGATTTGAAATTACACGCTTACCCAATTTTCCCAAATCATTTATTTCTGGGGATTATTAAGTTATAGAGATATGGCAATAGACTATGCGAAGTNCCACAGTCCGGAAGGGTGTAGGTTGATACGGATTAGGATTTTAGCAGGTGACTGTTTGAATGAAGTCAGTGTGCACTGTGACTCTCCAGCCCATTAGGCCTGGTGACCATTCCTGCTAGGAAAGTAACTGGAGGATTTGAAATTACACGCTTACCCAATTTTCCCAAATCATTTATTTCTGGGGATTATTAAGTTATAGAGATATGGCAATAGACTATGCGAAGTTCATTTGTCTCCTAGCATCTTGGGACCTACAGCTGGGACACCCCCTACTATTTTGATTGGGCAGGTGTAACTCCTGTAAAACCGCAGTGGGCTGCTGTTCTACAGGAGGCGGCAGTGCAGGTTGTGGTTCCTTGTGCATGTAGACTGGCTGCCTTACCTGCTGGATTCTAGTTCTATGAAACATCAGTCAAAAGGCCTTTGTCTCTGATAACATGACAGACTGTGATTGAGAGAAACATTGAGTATCACAGAGAGAAATTTAAAGTTATCAGGTGAAGGTTCTTTTCTGAACACAGCGTGGCTACCTCACATCAGGGTTTCTCAACCTTGATGCTTTTGGCATTTTGAACTGGGTTATTCTTTTTTGTGGGGACTATTCTGTGCAGTGTAGGGTGCCTAGCAGCATCACTGGACTCTACCCACTAGATGCTAGTAGCACCTTTCTCTAGTTGTAATAACCAAAATTGTCTCCAGACATTACCAAATGTTCCCCGGCGGTGGGGGGGAGCAAAATTGTACCAGCTGAGAACCACTGACTTAGATTTTATACTCTTTGAAATAAGTCCACTGATTTTTTTTCTCCTAATTATGCTTAGTAGTGTGAAGACTTATTTAGAGACAGACTTCCAACATAAATCTCTGATTGTCCCCAAATGTGAAGTAGGAAGTCGTGGAAGGCAGCAGTTAAATGCACATATTTTTTGAGCCAAA
>NW_007731770.1:25752-28015 GCF_000696425.1 Galeopterus variegatus | reverse complement strand
CGCATGGCCTGATAAGCTCTCTGGTTCTACACTCCATGTTTGGACAAATCCAGGGCATTCTGATTAGTCCCTTTCAATTTTTCAGTTTCTTTGATTACCGTTTCCCAGCTTTTTTCTCCAGTTCTTTCCTTCCAGAATTACCATCAGATGAACTACAAATAATTTCCTTGATTTGCAGCCTGTGCACCAATGAGAAAACTCCCATGATGGCATTTGATTTTATGCTTCGTTGCTTAGGACTGGTCGTAAACATCATGGAATCTTTAAAAAGAAAACAAAAACGGCTTTTTTTTTTTTGGCCAGAAGTTTATTGAATCTGTGTCTGTAATGGTACAGAAATATAGAAGATGAGAACCCCCCCCCTTCTTTTTTTTTGGCTGCAGAAGCAAAGTGACCTTGAGGGAACACCAGCTCAGCACCCATGTTTCCTAGCCTTGCCCACACCCCTCCTATATCACCTCCTCCTGCTCCCCATTCAGCTCCTCAACAACCTGCAATCACTCTGCTCTCCTGCTCCAAATTTATGACCTAGAACAGGCTATAAACAGAGAGGGCCAATCCTAATCCCAGGTACTGCACCTTCCTGTTTGCCAGAGGTACGACAGCTTGATGGGACCGTAAAGCATAAGCCTGAATCCCCACAAGCCCCATGAATCATGCCTGTGATAGTGCTCACAAGGCTGCTGCAGTGGCTGCAGGTGACTCAGAGCCTGAGTCAGGGGCTTTCCCTAAACCACCCGGAACAAAGGATCCCCATGGATGTCCTCTCTGTGGTGTGGCAAGATAATTCAGAGAAATATCACAACCAAGAAGACTTTGCCAATCACAGATCCAGAGGGAGCGGGTTTTTTCTGTGTTCCATGCGAAGTGGTAGAAGCCACTCCAGCTTACTGATGCTTAGATAATTATAAAGGTGCTACCTGAATGGTACTCATCCAGGAAATATTTGGAGAATAAGACCACACCTTTCACAGATGCCACCTCCCCCTTCCACTTTCTCTTAAACTTGATGGTGTGTGGGAATCACTGGGTGATGCTGTCCAGTTTCTGATTCTGTTAGTCTGGGGTGGGGCCCCAGAATATTCATTTTTTATAAACTCCCAAGTGATGTTGATGCTGCTGCTAGTCTTTTGATCACATTTTGAGCAGTGAAATCTTAGACCGTTTTAGAGTTTTCTTTTTTCTCCCATTTTCTTTCTCCACCCCTGAAGTGTTTCTTTGGAGCAGCTCTTGTCAGCTTTTACAGGAAGCAGTGATAATCTCCCCAGCTGATTTTGAGCACAACTAATTTCCTCTATGCCTGTGAAATATCAGAAACTCTGAGAACTAAAGACATACAGGCACCGAGTTTAGTTCTCTTCCCTGAATATGAGCACTCTTTATGTAATCTGGCAAGCAGCCTTCCAGGTTCCCCTCTGGTCACTGCTACACTGGAGAGGTGTCAACCCAGCACTGCATGCAACAGCTAGTTGTTTTGTTTGTTTAGCTCTAAGTGTAATGGCACACTTGTGGCATGTCAAAAACTGCTTCTACCCATGGNCAAATGTGAAGTAGGAAGTCGTGGAAGGCAGCAGTTAAATGCACATATTTTTTGAGCCAAAGATCTTTGAGTTTGACTTAAGGATTTGCTACCAAGCAGCTATGTAACCTTGTCTAAGTTAAAGTTAGAACTTTGTGGATCTAAGACTCCATGTCTTCATGTGTGAAATGAGGAGAATAATGATTGTACCTTTTTCATACTGTTGTGGGATGATGAAACAGGATCAAGTAGTGAAAGCATATAGCATAGTGGCTGGCATGTGATGAGAGCTCAGTAAATTGTTTGCTATAATTATTATTATTGATGATAATATTTTTGAAAAATTAGTTGGCTTGTTATTAATGAGCCAGTGCTTATTTTTCTTTACTTTCAACACTTTCTATCTCAAAAAATAGATTCACAAGTGCATACACACACATGTGCACGCACATACACACACACACATGCACACGCGCGCACACACACACACCGCATGGCCTGATAAGCTCTCTGGTTCTACACTCCATGTTTGGACAAATCCAGGGCATTCTGATTAGTCCCTTTCAATTTTTCAGTTTCTTTGATTACCGTTTCCCAGCTTTTTTCTCCAGTTCTTTCCTTCCAGAATTACCATCAGATGAACTACAAATAATTTCCTTGATTTGCAGCCTGTGCACCAATGAGAAAACTCCCATGATGGCATTTGATTTTATGCTTCGTTGCTTAGGACTGGTCGTAAACATC
>NW_007731770.1:22296-24228 GCF_000696425.1 Galeopterus variegatus | reverse complement strand
TTGTTTAGCTCTAAGTGTAATGGCACACTTGTGGCATGTCAAAAACTGCTTCTACCCATGGATCTAGGTTTAGGCAATGTAGCAACACACCACCAATGTAGTACCTTTCTACATTTTGGGGAGATTTTTTTCCCTTTCTTTTCTTTTGCTTTCCTCTCCTTTCCTTTTTTTCTAGATCTGACAATAGTAGCTGTATTCTGTGCTTTAGGTTAGAGATGTACAATGGGGATCCTATCACAGTCCCTCTGAAAGGATAGTGAGTAGAAGCAGCAAGATGAAGAGAGGGCCTAAAAATTTGTACGTGTGCATGAGATTTGGAAGGGATAAGTGTCTTCCATCAGCAGGGCCTAAAAGCTGATATCAACAGAGAGTAAGTATGCTTGAGGCTTAAGGATTTTGACCTTCAAAGACATGCTCCTGGGTAGGAAACATTCCCCTGATCTGTTTGCCCAAATGAAATGTGTATAGGCCTGAGTGTACCTAATTGACTTTAATTCCTCTATCAAATTCCTCCTTATCTGTGTCTTCCAGTGATATGTTACACAAATCTACAAAGGGGATACAGAGTCTTACAGTGGAGAAAGCATGGGGCTTGAATCAGCGATGTAGACTAACTCTCAGACCCACTGTTGATGTGTGACCTGGCTCAAGCTACCAAACTGTNCCTCCTCTATAAAACCCTGATAATATGTACTTAAGAGAGGATTTTTCAGATTGTTTGAGATGAAATAGAGAGACCTAACATAATATCTGACACAATAGTCACTCAATAAAACTTAATATCACTTTACTTCGATCCAGGTTGTTTATATTAAACTTGACAACATAAGGCAATCTATGGCAGCAATTACTTCTGTGGGTGTTGAACCCTAGCTCACTTACTTCTTTACTGTGTGACTATTGAGATACTTTCTTTAATGTCTCTAGGGTTCAGTTTTCTGGGTTTTGAAGATTAAATGAATTACTACATGCAAAACACTTAGAAGAGTCCCTGGTACGTAGTATGTCTTCCTAATATTATGATATGGATTTTATTCCATCTAGTTATATTTAGAGAGTAGCAAGCAAAAACAAGCAACCCTCGCTGCCACCAAAACAAAACAAAACAAAACAAAACACCACCACCAACAACAACAACCTATTTTTAGTTTGAGTATGATGTCTAAGAAGCTATTTTTGTAGCCTGCTTTAGTTAAAGTTGTTCAGATCTGGCAGGACTTAAAAGTTCTGAGTTATATTTTTAACAAAATTAAATTGGGCTAGAACATAAACTTAAATGCAATAGCTAAAGTTATAAAACTTCTAGAAGAAAATATAAATAAATATCTTCATGACCTTGAGGTAGGCAATGACTTCTTGGAGAAAATACCAAAGCACTAGCATTAAAGAGAATATCAGTAGATTTGACTTGATCAGAATTAAAATCTTCTGTTTACCAAAAGATATACTTACGAAATTTAAAGAGTGAGGCATAGACTGGGAGAAAACATCTTCAGGACATATATCTAAAGAAGGACCTGTATTCAGAATATATAAAGATCTCCTAAAAAATTAATAATCAAAGGATAAACAATAAAAAAGTGGGCAAAAGACTTGAATGGAAACTTCGTAAAAAAGACATGTGAATGGCCAGTAGACACAAAAAAAGATGCTCCACGTTTTTAGTGATCAAAGAAATGTATATTAAAATAAAAATAAGATATTATTTCACACCCACTGAAATGGTTGAAATTAAAAAGACTGACAACACTAAATACTGGTGAGCATTGGAACTTGTGAAATTCTCGTACTTTGCACTTGGGAGTATAAAATGGTACAACTACTTTGGAAAATTGGCAGTTTCTAGTCTAAACATACGAGTGCCTCATCTAAGCTTCAGCAAGTTTACTTTTACATATTTATTCAAGAGAAGTAAAATATATGAATAAAAAA
>NW_007731770.1:15247-21366 GCF_000696425.1 Galeopterus variegatus | reverse complement strand
GTACTGTCTTGTGAAAAAGAGAGGTGATGGCACCAATTAAAATAATTTTCTTGTAGTCACACGTCAAATCAGTGTCAGTGCAAGCACTTGAACCACGAATTAATGCGTCCTATTCCTTTTGCAGATTGATAGCAACACAGTGGTTGAAACCTAGAATGGAATCTCAGCCCGTACTTAGAGAATTATAGAATGTGCCATGATGCACTTGGCACATGGATCTGCAGGGAGAAGGCAACAGGAGAAATGGACATGGACTAGACACGGATCTGATAGACAAGTTATACCACATGCCTTGAAACAGCCATAAGGATATCTGCAAAGGAATATTCATGCATTCATTATAGAATCTCAGGGCCTGTGTAGCTCAATCAATTTATTGTTGACTTAATTGAAACCCAGATCAATGAAGTCACTTGCCCAAGGTCACATAGCTTGTTCTGTTCCAGATCCCCTGACTGCCAGGCCTGAGCCCTTGCCACCACAGTCTTTATGTGCTCCGGATCCATATAAGAGATTTTCTTACTCCTTGGACTCTCCATAAGTTTATATAACAGAGATATTAAATGCATTATTTTATTTGGGCATGGGGTTTTAAATAAATTATACAGTAAAAATGTCCTCACACTACAAGAAGTCTACTAACAGCTGACAGTTATTGAGGGAGCACTCTTTGCCCAGTACTCTTTTGAATGTTTTACATGCATTAATCCATTTAACCTTCACAATATCCTGTGAGGGGATACTATTGCTACCCTCATTTTATTGCCACAGATGCTGAAGCATAGGGAGGTTAAAAAGCTGCCCCAAATCCTGTAGTGTGCAAGTGATAGAGCCAGAATCAGAATGCAGGATGTTCATTCCAGCAGCCATACAGTATACTTCTCTGACCTGTTTCCTCACTGTAGGAGATGGGGTAGAGAAGTTGTGAAGAGCTAAAATCTCAATAATGAAAACCTATGGGTGACCAATGAATGTGTGTAATAACAGCCAATATTAAATGGGAAATTGTCACTGTGCAAAGTGTTTTATCTTATTTTAATTTTCACAACTCAAAGAGAAAGGATTATTATTACTATTCCTCCTTACAAATGAAGAAACTGAGGCATGCTGTGTTTAAAAAAGGAAAAAGTGCACATGGCCACAGAGCTGGATAGAACATGAACCCAGAAAGGTTGGCTCTGGGGACTACAGGAATGATGGAATAAAATGGCATTTGTTTAGTCCAGCTTTAATTGATGAGATACTGAACACGGTCTGCACTAAATAAAATTTCACTGGGAAAACATTTATGCTTAGCTATTTTTTGAGACAGAAAATCTCTCTGGTTTGATATAGATTGCCTTCATTTTTATGAAGTTGACATCAAACTGATTTTAGAAAGAACTGGCTTTCCTCCAGGGTCTCCCTGGTCAGTGTGGTTTAAAGCAGTAATTCTCAAGGAAGGGCTGAGTTGGGGGAGATAGTTGCACCCTCCTGGGGGTGGTGTCAACATCTGGAAGAAAGGAGGGAAATGCTTATTCTAAAAACAAAGAAGAGCTGGAGGATTGATTTTGAACTTGACCTTGGACTCGATTTTCCACCTCCCCTAGCTAGGATAGACAGGTTTGTGCCAGGGTAGCAGAGGCAGCGTACACATTGGCATTTTATTGCCACAGATGCTGAAGCATAGGGAGGTTAAAAAGCTGCCCCAAATCCTGTAGTGTGCAAGTGATAGAGCCAGAATCAGAATGCAGGATGTTCATTCCAGCAGCCATACAGTATACTTCTCTGACCTGTTTCCTCACTGTAGGAGATGGGGTAGAGAAGTTGTGAAGAGCTAAAATCTCAATAATGAAAACCTATGGGTGACCAATGAATGTGTGTAATAACAGCCAATATTAAATGGGAAATTGTCACTGTGCAAAGTGTTTTATCTTATTTTAATTTTCACAACTCAAAGAGAAAGGATTATTATTACTATTCCTCCTTACAAATGAAGAAACTGAGGCATGCTGTGTTTAAAAAAGGAAAAAGTGCACATGGCCACAGAGCTGGATAGAACATGAACCCAGAAAGGTTGGCTCTGGGGACTACAGGAATGATGGAATAAAATGGCATTTGTTTAGTCCAGCTTTAATTGATGAGATACTGAACACGGTCTGCACTAAATAAAATTTCACTGGGAAAACATTTATGCTTAGCTATTTTTTGATGAACACACTTTTCAAGTTTGAAGATAACCAATTTAAGGAGAGTAGCTGCCACATACATATCCCATCCAGTTCTAATGGTGGCTCTCAGGCATTTTGAAAAACTTGGATTCTACTCATCCAAAACTAATTCTGTACATTTATTAAAACTTCAAAATCACAGCAAGTGTTTCTAGGGAATCCAGTCTTTTATTAGGGAGAAGAAATGATTTCTGGGATAAAATTCAGATAAGCCTTGGGCTAAGAGACTCATAACTCATATTGCTGAACAGAACTAAGGCTGATTTTTCAGAGTACCAGTTTCCCAGAAGAACTGGGACTTGGAAATCTTGTTTATAGACTTCAACCCCCCTCATAGTTATCACAACTGATTTTTGGCTTATAAACAGTGGTGGCCTATATTCTGCACATGTCCTTATCCCGATGGGTTCAGACAGAAAGCTCAGCTTTAGTCTCTGTGTCCCCAGCATTAGAAAGGAGCTCTGTTTCTCCTGTAGGGAGCTTTCTCACTACCAGATGGCACAGGGTTTTTCCAGCTTTAAGATGTAGAAAATAAGATTCATTCTCTCATAGTATTGTCTCATAGACTGTCACCTCATGAGTAATTATCACAAATAAATGCCACTCCCCCAGTCAAGATGAAAAAAATTCATTAAAGATACTATTCCCTTAGCCTGCCTGTTAGAGATCAGAGACTGCCTATTTAGAGCCCACATCTGCATGATTTTGGGTTCTTTCTTTGCACTGGTTCCCACACCCTGATGTCACTTCTTCAGTGGGCATCAGTGTGCTTACATAACAGCGACATGCAGTAGCCAGTTGTCCTTGTGTACCAGGTGGTGAAAGAAAATGGAAAGGACATAATGAATTTTATTCTTTCAGCAAGTGCTAAGACTCTATTTCTTTTCTTTTATGTTTCACCCATTATTTAATTTATTAGCTAATTCAAAACCCATCCTGTTGTCACTGTTTGCCTGTTCTTGCACCAGCACTGGAGATCTACAGATGAAGAAAACAGCCCAGGATGCTACTCTCATGTGAATTACATCTAGTTGTGGATATGAAATTGAAGCCACTACACTCACTGAGTGTAAGATCTGACATTTACCCAGCACTTGTTACATTCCCGGTACAGTTTTAAGTCTTTATGTATATTAACTCATTTAATTCTTTCAACAAGCCTGTAAGACATGCCATTATTATACCCTTTTAGAGATGGAATCTGAGGAACAGGGACTTTAGGTCACTTGTCCAGGGGCACTCAGGTAGGAAGTGACAGTGCTGGAATGTAAACAAGGGCTCTCTGATTCCAGAGTTCATGATTTTAGCCATGATTCTATAATGGATTGAATAACAGGGGCTATCTACTTTACCTTAGATGATCCGAAAGTAACTCTCAAAAGAAAGGTCATTAAAGCTGAAACCTGACAACATGAGAAGTCTTCCATATGAAGTGTGTGTATGTATTTTGTATGTGAGTGTTGAGTGTGTTATATGTAAGGTGTATGCTGTGTGTATGTGTGTTGTATATGCATACAGCAGGAACCTAATAATGTTCCTCGTAGAAGAAGTGGCGTTCGTGTTGGTCCTAAGGAAATAGAGAGTGAGAATGAGAGGGGAGAGAGAGATAGAGACTTGGACAATTCAGACACCTGAATGGCTAATGGGCTGAAAGGCTATGGTAGAAGTGGAGAGAAATGTGAGATCGGAATGGTATGGGGATAGGGCAGATTATGCAGGGTCTTATAGGCAAAGTTGAGAATGGAAAGTCACTGAAAGATTTTAAATGAGAGTTATCTAATTCAATTTTGATTTTTAAAAGACTGCTTTGCTGTTAGGACACAAGAGTTGGTGGCTCTTGCAGTTGTCCAGATAGGAGATGAAGGAGGCTTGGCTTTGGGAGAAAGGCAAGGTTCTGTGTGTTCCAGAGATTCCAGCACCCCCTTGACAGCCATCTCCCACCCCATTGCGCTTATGGCTTCCTCTCACTGCAAGAGGAGTTTTGACCTAAGCAAAAACTTTTCACACATATTTGTCTTATTTGGTAATTGACCTCTTTGAAAGGAGTCCTATTCCAGCAGGCTTCCTGGTCAGAACACGCCATTGGAAATGCTGAGAACTGAGGGTCCTGACTGAGCAAACCTCAATACAAGCATATGCAAAGCATGGAGAATTTATTCTGAGCACTTGGATGTAGAGCCAATGCCACTTACGAGTTTTCCTTTGGGCACCCTGGGCCCTTTATTAACAGTTTTTATATCCTTAGTTTTCTTATCTATGGATACCTGACAGCAACAGTTCGGGCTGCTGCAAAAACAATAATAAGCCTCATTCTGAAAAAAAATCTCTTAACTGCTGAAAGCTATTGAATTAGAGGACAAAGTATTGTATTTGCTGGAAATGTAAGCAGATGTTAGTTTGATTAGTTTTTATGAACTACAGGGTTCAGTAGAAATGGCTGTTGTATGCAAATACAGTAGTGGCTTGTAAGCTGCAGATGTCTCTAATAAGCACCCCCAAATGCACCATGCTGCATTAGTATGTGGGATTCCACTACCCATGCCCATCACTGTGACTTTTTCTGAGCTCCTTCTGTTTCTGTTCCTTAGGGACGTATAGAGACAGCCTAGGCATTAGCTGCTTCTGTGTTTTCATTGCACCAAAACAGAACTTTTGATCCTTTTACCTTCTCCTTTATTCATAAGCAGACTACTTTTTATAGGATTCTAAGACAGGTGGATGGTGGTAATGCTATATTCTATAATAATAGTTGCTATTCATTGAACACCTACTGTTTGCCAGGATTGGGCAAGTTGCTATATATATATCACCTTATTTAGTCCTCACAGCAGCTTTAAATGAAGGTAATATTATGTCTACTGTACAGATGAAGAAACAGAAGTTAAAGCAATCTTGGCTTGTAGAGGTTTGTGCCCTGCAGAGAGGTCTAACCACCTAGGGGTAATTTCATTAGGTCCTGTGTAACACATTTTTAGAGAAAAAATAGCAAACAAAGAAAGGTCAGAGAAAACATCCAAGGTGATATAAGTAAACCTATATACTATTTCTCACATGCAATATGACAGGCTTGAAAAATCACATAGCTCTTTGTGGGAGATAAAGTAGTATATATGCGTTAACATTCTTACCCCAATAGGAAAAAATAAAGGATGTGTAAATACATGGAAAGGCTTTGATACCTAGCCAAGGAAATGATAACTGTATCCTGGATGAATCGATTTTACATAGAGAAAGGTGGGCTGGAATTGGGGGCATTGTAGGCTCAATGAGTGACATGTACTAGGACTCGGAGACAGAGCAGGCAAATTCAGGGACTTGCAAGCCATTTAGAGTGACTGAAGCATAGTGTACAAGGTAGTGAGAAAGACACAAGGCTGGCGAGGTGAGCAAGGAGCAGATCATGAAGGGTCTTGAAATGTAAATGAGTTTGTACCTCATCTGAAGGCACTGGAGAACTGAAGTGTTTAAAGCAGCAGTATGATATGATTTCATTTGACCTCAATGTGGAGAATAAGTGTGGATATATGTGTGTGTGTATGTGTGTGTGTGGGGGGGGGGAGTTGGGAGGTTTTTGCAGTAATCCAAGTGAGAAATGATGGTAGTCTTAATACCATAGCAGTAGGGACAGATAAAAGAGAACAGATATGAAAAATTTTAATCAGATAGATGCCTGGAAGCAAGGGTACGTCGGAATAGCTAACAGTTAAAAAAGTATTTGGAGGGCTGTCATGTGGAAGAAAGAAATGATTTATTCTGCATATTTACAGAGGGCATAGTAAGAACTAACATTTGAAAGTTGTAGGGAAACATATCTTAGCTTCAATACAATACGATGATCCAAAAATAGGAAACATAAATTTACTATTCATTGCTAAATGTATCCAAGCATTTTATTTTAATTTAAGACAT
>NW_007731770.1:12212-14626 GCF_000696425.1 Galeopterus variegatus | reverse complement strand
TAAGACATATTTTAAATGATTTTTATGTGCTATAGACTGGGTAACCATGTACAGGACACCTAACAGCTAACTAAAATCAGTAAAATACATATAATCAATATGAACCAAAAAAACCTCATGGAAATGAATTCTACCTAGGGCTCAGGGGAGTTATTAATTGAGATGGTGGAAGCTGTCTGAGGGGCTGGTTAGTGGGAAAAGTTGTATGGTGTCTGGAGGACATAAGAGTGGAAGATTTAGAACTATGAGTCTAGAGCTTAGAAAATAATAAGGGCTGGAGAAATATGTTGGAACATTTTCAGTATAAGCAAGGATCATCAAAGCAAATGTCTACAGAGGATAAGCAAGAAATACAAATCAGTGAAGTGGACGAGGCATAAGACAATAAAGATTAGTGGGGAGTATAGAAAATTAGGAAAGCAGGTGCCCTACCAAATACCACAGCTACTCAGCTCTAGCAGATTGTTGTCATGTGCAAATGTTAGCCCTGTGTTCACAGATCTCCATGGTTTCTAAATGAAAAAAAAAGTTAGATATTTTTTGTTTCTAGTTGAATTTTTTTTTTCATACAGTATGTCCTTGATCTAACTATATGGCTCAAAGGCTGTCAGACTGCCCTATATGTTATAAAACGATTGTTGAAGCTATGGGTATGAAAGAGATTTCCCCAAATGAGGAGAGCACTGGTGTGTATACACTGGGAATCTTTCTCAAGTGGATACTCACATTTTATTTGATATGTAACCTTCTCTTTTCTACATCTGGGACTTCATGCTGCTGTAGTGATGTCTGAGAAGATCACACAGCATGTTATCAAGCAAAGTACAGAAGGCAAAAAGAGACAAAGATGTGATGTTAATCTAGAGCCCAGTGAATATTTGAGTGTTTACAAAGAGTAATCAAGTGTATAGGTGATAACTATAGATGTGTGCTTAGACATCAGAAAATGTTGCTTTACTATAGTAGTGCTTGTGTTGTAATTAACACGGACTTATTTTGTGTCATTTTTAGCCTTTGAACCCCTGAAAACACACCACTTCATATTCTAGCTCTCAAAATGGTCCTGCAAACAATGTGATTCAGGGACCACTGTCGAGAACAGAAACCAAATGTGAAATCTTGGGTGACGGCATCAGGGACTAGGTAGGACTTAGAAGGAGCCAAGAGGGGGTATAACCAAAACCAAGAGAGGAGAGAGCTTCAAGAAGAAAAGTCAATTTTGGCATTTTATACAGAGGAAAAATGTCAAATTCGATGGGTTTAAAAGGTAGAGGCCTCCGGTGATCTTCGAGAGGACACTCTAAGAAGAGTCGGCAAGACCTGAGGTTAGTGTGGCCTGGGATTGCATAGGAGGTCAGAGAGTGGACTGCTCACAGAGTGCTCTGTTGGTAAGTTTGGGAGGAAAGGGAGGGAGACAGACACTTAAATTCCAAGGATGAGGCAAGGTTAAAGAAAGATTTTACTCTTTCTTTGAGTGGAGTAGAATTGACAATAAAATGAGATGAGGAAAGTGATAATGGAAGAAGCAAGGCATGGAATGAGGCATAAAATGGAGAGTTCAGAATTAGAGCAATTGAGAATTTTTTTCATTTCAGACAGGTGAAAATATGAATCTCTGGAGGTAGCAGAGAGGAAAATTGAGGGAGCTTATGCCTGATGACTCTGCATTTTCTCTGAAGTAGAAGACGAGGAAAGGGGTTGGTAGAGGGGTATGGGCTGGAAAAAAACAGAAACAAGTTGGAACAGCTGCTGTAGGGAATTTAACAGGGGTGAATGAAACGATTGCTGAGTTCAAACTGAGGTTAGAAACTATTAAATAGTAATGATCAGCACAGCTGTGAGCATTTTCCAGCAGTATCAGGGAGCTCAGGAACAGGAAGGGAAGGAAGGAAGGTCTGTATTGTTCCTGCTTGGAGAATGGCAAGTTGGATCCAGCAGAAAGTCAAAGGGATGAAAAAGTTGAGCAATGGATAAGTGGAGAAATAGACAATGGAATGCAGGCTTGGGAGAGATGTAAAAGGAGTCTGGAGAAAACTGATTTGCTAAAAGAGAGAATGCCTCTGATAACTATTTTTTTCTTGGATATTACAACGAGAGATTCTTTTATTAGGTGGGACTTTGACCTGCATGACCTCTGAAGTTCCTTCTAATTCCAAGATTCTTTGATTCTAGACAGAAGAAAACACAGCCAGTTCCTGTGCTCTTGTCATGATTGTCATGGTGTGTTAAAAAAAGAAAAAATTCTGGATACAACAAGGTGTATCTCTCAGGATTAGCCTCAAGGAAGCTTATAAAGTAGATGGCATTTCTCTTCTACGCTTCCCACTTCCTGCTGTAGGACCGTCTTCCGTTCATTCATGTGTGCCCAGTGGATCAAGCCAATGAGGGCACTGTGCTATGATGGAAAGGCTGTC
>NW_007731770.1:9177-11103 GCF_000696425.1 Galeopterus variegatus | reverse complement strand
GGGTTATTTCTTCCGTGAACCTACAGATTTTACCCTGGAGACCAGTTCCCTTGCTATTGAAGCAGCTAAATGCACTAAGTAACAAATTTGAAATACGCTCCAGACCCTGTGGAACCAGGGGGTTTGGATGCTTGCCAGGGCTTTAGTGCCTCTTGGTGTATTTCTTAGGTAGATCAAAGTCCCACACAAACTTCTACTGGAGGAGAGGATCTTTTTGTGAGATCTTGAGAGCAAAAGCCAAATAGCCTGAAAATGAGAGCAAGAGATTCAATAGCGAGTGCTGTCTTTAAGAAACTTGACTTCATTGGATTTAAGCTTTTTTTCCCTATGGGTCATCTCTACCTAAGTACATCTTGAAGATAAGTGCTGTGTCTTCTAAGTCTACATCTCCAGCTTAGCACAGTCCCTGCCCCGTAGTACATGCTCCTTAAATGTACATGCAAATGTCCGAATGCCGATTTTCCATCTCCATCTCTATTCCAATGACTGATGGATGGTGAAGTGATTTCTCTTGCTTTGCGTGTGCAGCCCAAATCCTTTAGTTTCTTTTCAATTAAAGTGCTTGAGAATCCCACCACCAAGAGGAGCCCAGTAGTGTGATGGAAAGAATTTGGTTTCAGAATTTGACGAACTCATTTTTGAGTTCTAACTCGACAGCCCTAATTTTGTAAGGTTAAGTTGATTAGCCTGAATGTGCCTCGGTTTCCTGCAAAACTAGGGTTATAAGATCACACTGTTAGGTTTGAAATAGGATAGAAATTCCTCCCCCCTCTTTTTTCCCTGGCCTCCCCCAATATCTTCCCCGTATCTTTATGACGTGTTGTGTTATAGTTACTGCTGTGACTCCTCTGTTAGATTATGGGAAGGGAACAGGGCTGTTCCCTCTCACAGAGAACCAGGGGTAAAGTTGGTGCTCATTTTGTATCAATGATTACCTGAGACTCTCTGTGACAAGCTCTGGCCTTGTTGATCTCTCTGTACCAGTGTCCAGCAGAGGGTCATAGTAATTCATGGTGGACAATCAGGCATCTACCTAGTGGCTTACTTGTAGAACTGGCTGTCCTTTCAGAAACCAGAAATTTAGAAATGGTCTGCAGCCTGGTGGAGTTCCCTAATTAGTTTAGTAGTTCAATAAGAATTTATGAAGTACCTCCTATATGCTAAGCACTGCGGATACAACAGTGAGTAAAAAGGGGCACTGTCTTTGTTCACATGAAACATGAAATCTAGAGGGAGAGACACATATTAATCAAATCCTCTTACAAACAAAAGTACATTTGCAGCAGCCATGAGTGCTACAAAGTGGCAGACCTTGGCCCTGCCCAAAACAGAGATTTGATGCAATCAGGAGAGTCAGGAACAGCTAGNATTCATGTGTGCCCAGTGGATCAAGCCAATGAGGGCACTGTGCTATGATGGAAAGGCTGTCTTGAGCCCCTATTCAAATAAAACCTCTAGGTAGACAGTTGTTCTGCTTCTCTGTGGGTCCAAATAAGGTCTCCAATTATTTATTCTTAGTTCATTGCAGCTTCGAGGACTTCACCCTCAAATCAGCTTTTTGCCCTTTCTGACTCAAGTCACAAGACAATCATTCTTTTGCTTTATTCTTGTCAATTTGTATAACCTCAAGTGGACAGTAGCAATATGAGGAAGAGAGGGAATGCGAAGAATGAGGACGGTTAGCTCATACTCTTGAGATAAACAGAGGAAGAGAATCAACACCAGGTGCTTCCCTGTTCTAAATCCCATCTCAAGAGTCAGACAACACCTCTGTGTGCTTCCCAGTTTCCACACATGCACCAATAAGCCTGCTTCACTTGCCTCTGGCCTTGGCTTGCAGGTTTTGGAAAACACTGAGGTCAAACGGGTTATTTCTTCCGTGAACCTACAGATTTTACCCTGGAGACCAGTTCCCTTGCTATTGAA
>NW_007731770.1:0-7126 GCF_000696425.1 Galeopterus variegatus | reverse complement strand
ACAGAGAACAGAGTGTGGGAAGCACCCATGGTGTGAGGGAGTGGGATGAGGGAATGGGGTGAATTGAAGCCAGCTTGGCTGGAGCTTAGGGAGCAAGAATCTGGGTCAGACTTCTGGGGGAATGGCTGGGTATGCTCAAGAGTTTGGGTTTTATTCCAGCTGCAGTGGAAAGCTGTGTAATGATGATATCACCTGAAGAATGACCTGGCACTGTAGAAGCTGGCCCAGCCTGCTTTCTTGAGGGCATCCAATCCCCAGGATGAGATCTGTGTCAACAAGATTTACCCCTGTTTCTCTTTGCTAACCAAACTAGGTTATCATTGACCTGTCTGTGTCCTTGTCCCAACTCACTNTTCTCTTTGCTAACCAAACTAGGTTATCATTGACCTGTCTGTGTCCTTGTCCCAACTCACTATCACCTTAAGGGGAAGGATGAAGAGTGGCCCTTCCCATCCCGGCCCCATCCCCCATGTCCATGGACCAGCGCAGCATGCCTGGTGCCAGAGTGGGCAGAAAGAATAATAGCTGTTGTTTCAGTTTACCCAAACTAATCTATCACACATTACCCAGAGACCCCAGCTCCACTCTCTGAGCATTCTCTGTCCTGAGGTGAAATACACAAGCATATAAATAATTATGGAGCTTTTTGGAAATCCTCTTTGTCACCACTGAAGTGTGCTCATTTATTTAGCAAAACGTCCATAATTTTTAAGTTGCTTGATTTAGCCACTGGCTATTTGGTATCTTCAAGGGGTCCCGGTGCTACCCCATTACCTGCAAAAACAAGGCGGCCTTTTGATCATTGGAATTAATTACATGCAAAGATTTTCATTGCTTGGAGCAGCAAGCAGCTGGTTCCTGCAGGGGCCAGGCTGAAATCTCTTGCCAATTTCCCTTGCATGCCTTTCCCTCCCTCCACACCTACACCCGTTCTTTCTTTTATTATGCTGGATGGGTTCAATGCATTGAGGGAAATTGTAATTAAAACATTTACAAAGCTCCAGTTTCCTCTGTGACTGCCCTTAAGACTGTGAACATTCACAATTCACTCTTTCCAAATACAGCACAATGACAAAGTTTCCAGGAACTTCTTCCTTACTGACTCAGGCCCCCCCAGAATGGCATTAATACATGTGAAAACAACTCCACAATGAGTTATAAGACTAGGGGCAAAAGAAAGAGAGAAGGGCACTGCTCATCCTCTCCTTAAGGTGATATGGGGTGGGGGAGACATGATGATGACAACTAACTTTTCTCAGGGCACGACACACTTCTCTGGTGGTCATGCAGATCAATTGACAATGGTTTATAGTTTTTCTATCTTCCTTCCTTCCCATTTAATTATTCATACCGCTGGTTCCAAGAGAGGGGTCTTGTTTTCCTTTTAGGTGTAATTAGAGTAATCAAAGGGTTTGTAACATTCGTGGGTTTTATTTCTCAGTCTCTATTCAATTTTTTTCCCCATGCAAGAGAAAAATATAAAATATAAAACAAAAACCCTGAACCTCTGGGTTTTGTGAATTCTTGCAGGGAAAATTGGTTTTACCGTAATAGCTATTGGCAGCAATAATTCTGAGGTGAACAACCTGAAATTACTCCCTTAGGGGCAATAATTTGTATAGTACGTATTTTGAGAAAGGGGGGGGGAACTAGGTGATAATTTAGGAGAATTTTAACAGTTTATCTTTATATTTTGTCATAAATGAGGATGCAAACTGTTGGTGTATTCAACTGATGATGTTCTTTTGCATATGTTTTTGTTTCTATCGAATAGATTTTGGTTTGAATGACAAATCAAACTCCCAGCTTCCAAACACTGAACTCTTTTGTTTAGAATTTACACAGCCTCGAAAGGAAAGGTGCCCAAATGCAGTTATCCTTTAAAGGGAAGGAGGGTTAGGCAAACAAGGAAATGACGATTATTCTATCTCTTATATTAACAAAACCTTCTTGTACTTCAGAAGTCATAGGAAATAATGGTTGAATGACATTTTGCCATATCATCACAGGCATTTTCATGGTGACCAAGTGATGTGTCACAGACAAGGTTATGCCATCTTTGAATACAACAAGCTAATGGAAAGACAAAAAAATCAAGAGCTGTTTTAGGGTTTAGCAACCTATTTGTTTGCTCAAGATAGGGAGACAACTCCTAAAGCCTTCCCATTAAACATCCAAATAAAATCATTTACCATCTTGGAAGAGTGTATCTCTTTTGTATATTGACTTGAAAAAGATGAAAATATTGATACAAGAAGAATATCGCTGAAGTTTCTTCACTTAAACCTACTCCTTAGAGTAGTGAATTCTCTCCTTAGAGAATGTATGCATTCGTATTATTTATCTTGGACATTTTGCATGTTTTATTGGTTTTGTGTATTCACATATTCATAAAAAGCAGTGCGTGTAAAGAACTCTGCATCACTTTAAAAGTATTCACGTAAAACTAAAGCAAGCAAGAGTGAATTCCTAATGAATTAAAAAGTAAATTACTTGTGTTTCTATAAGCTTGTGAGCCATTTTAAGCTACTTAATCGATTTCTTGTAATCCTGGGTGGTTTTCACTGGGGAGAGAATCAAACGGTCTAACATGGAACTAGTGGCACACTCGTGGGTGGAACCCAGACTTTCTCTTTCCCAGATTACTCTATGACACCACAATGCCAACAGGAAAATAAAGGCAAAGTCTTAGTAAAAAAAGCTTCAAGAGGGCACAAAGTTTCTTCTCCATGTTGTCCAATGAACTGTAAGAGCTACAGAGATGCAGAGTCACTACCATCTCCCTAGGGATGAAATAGGTCTCACCCATCTTTCAGAGAATAGTTCCAAGGGATGCACAGGAAAGAGAACAGTAGGGACACAGTGATAGGTGGTATCTCCAATGACCATATCTCGAATATTTGTTGGTCTCTAGTTGGTTCCCTAAATTGTCCTTCTTCTGTTCCTCCAGCTTTGGGACTGAACCCACCATTCCCACTCCACCGTTACACACACACACACACACATTCCCCATTAATCAGAATCAACCACTGTTAATTATTTGGCATACTTTTCTTCAGATTTCTCTAAATTATTAAAGTAATATATAAGTATATTTTTATTCTCCAAAAAATTATAAAGCTAAAGCTCTCTCATGTGCTTTTCTTTCAACCAAGTCCTCTCTTTCCAAAGCCCTAAAGAAATCCTTATTTTGAGTTTGGTGTGGATACTTTACATCTTTTAAATATACATTTTCATGTATATATATGCACCTAGAGAAAACTCAGCATATGCTATTTTATATAATTATTCAATTTGCTCACACATTACAATGCCATTTGCACTGTTTCACATCTTGCTTCTTTTCTTTACCATTGTGTTTTTGATGTCTAATTCCCTGATAGACTGGATATTCTTTGGAGGGTAGAATTTGATTTAGATTCTGAAAGATGAGTAAGATTCTGTCAGGTCCAGAAAGGAAAGGGGCAGATAGAGCAATAGCATAGATATTGGTACTGAGTTCTTAAGAACATGAATAGACCAGGGAAAATTGAGTCTGCTAGAATTTAGGGGGAATTAGTGAGATATAAGACAGAAAATTAATACAGATATGGAGACCATGCAGCCTAGGCCAGAAAGTTTGAATCTTTACTGAGAGGCAAGGGATAGTGGAAGTGAAAGTGAGTCATATTTGTTTGCTAGATCTGCTGTGACAAAGAATGACAAACCAGGTGGCTTAAACAACAGAAATTTATTGTGCTGGAGGCTAGATGTCTGAGATCAAGATGTTGTCAGGGTTAGTTTTTTCTGAGGACTGTGAAGAAGAGTCTGTTTCATCCTCTCTCCTCTTCTGATGGTTTGTGGGTAACTCCTTAGCTTGTAGACACGTCACCCCAGTCTCTGCCTTGATGTTCTCATGGCATTCTCCCTGTGTGCATGCTTGAGTCCAAATTTCCCCTTCTTATAAGGACAGTGATCATATTGAATTTGGGCCCAGTTTAATGACCTCATCTTAACTTTATTACCTCTGTAAAGGCTCTATCTGCAAATGAGGTCACATTCTATAGTACTGGGGGTTAGGTATTCAACATATAAATTGAGGGAGGGCACAATTCAATCCATAAAATGAAATGACAAAAAAAAAATATTTCTTACAGATGATAATTCTCCCTCTTGTTTGAGGTAGGCTGAAATATTGAGAGATGGTGATGAGAGAACAGACATGAGGTGTGAACATACTGAAAGACTGGAAACCACTCAGATAAGATCCAAACCCTCCAGAAACCCTTACCCTTTCTAGACAACTTAATTTTCCTTGCAGAACCCAAAGGAGAACAAAGACTTGAAATAATATCTATCAATACCTGGAAGTAAAGTACAAGAGGTTATTTCTCATCTGTCCCTAGTTCTTTTATTTTGCTGTAAAAGGCAGGTTTTTCATTGTATAAGGTACCCTAATTATAGAATGTAAATTTTATTTAATCACATAGGAAGGGTTTTTAGTATAAAAGAAAAAAATAGTTTGACTGTAAACCTGTTGGACAAAAGAGTTTATAACTTCTCAATTACTTAGGTAAATGTATTACTAAAAAAAAGATGTGAGGGTATGGGAAGGACTAAGACGCTCATTGTTAATAACAGTCGACCATGGCCACACCCTGAGTCCAAGGCAGCACTGATTTCCAAGTTGCCTACTTAATTCTCTAGACCATGCCTGCTACCTTATATTTATGTCTTAATAACATATACATATGCAGCCTAGCTGTTATGGGGACAGTGGGAAGCATAAATTTGATTTTTCTTGACTTCTCCACATTTAAAAATCTCCACTTGTTGGTAGAATTAACATAGTATTTTAGCATTTAATTTCCTGGGGGTACCAGATGTTTTATTTTGCGTGTTTGTTTTATTTGTGTTATATTTGTTGGGTCGTTTAAAATGAAATTCAAAAAAGAAGAAAGGATGGAACAACCCAATAAATATATAGTTTAATAATATTCAGGGAATACATGTGCACAGTGAATGGGAGTGCAGTAAACACACTCTGATGAAGAATTATTAGATGCTGCTCCCTTCATCTGGAGTCTCAATTATGCTGTTCAAGTTGATGGGAACTTTCAGGAAAAGGACGGGGGAGAAGAGAAAGCAGAAACAGCCTTAATGCAGTGTAGGTTCTTAAAACCTTTAAATTGATTGTTGTGTTCATGCTGGCAGGAGAGTTACTTTGTTTTATTCTAGGGATCATAACGTGGCATCCTTTAATGTGATGTGGTTCCCACCGATAAGAAGAGGATGAATCTCCCTCCAGGGCACAGAGCTCCTTTTGCTATAGGACTGTTGGCTAAAAATGAAAGTGTTGAGACTGTGAGAAGAAATGGCATCAAGAGAACAGCTGAGGAAAATGCAGGGCAAGGACTGGAAATCCAGGAGCAGTTTGTACGCCTGACCAGCTCTTCTCCAACATTGGCTTAGAAATCTCTTCTTTCTCTCCTTTCTTCAGCCCCGTGTCCTCTGCCTTTGCCCAAATTGGCTTAGCACTGTGATTCCAATACTAAGCCCACACCCAGTGGGTATGAAATAAATTATTCATTCATTCATTCTTTCAATAATTATTTGCTGATCTGAACAAAATGAACAGAAACTGTGGAATTTTCTTCCTGTGGGGAGGGGCTTGGGAGTGTTTAACAAAATAAATGAGTAGATTATGTATTTTATTAGATGGTGCTAAACTCTCCAAAGAGAAATTAGACAGGGAAAACGGATAGGAACTTTGGATGTTAAAATTTTTTAAAGGATGATCAGAGAAAATGCTACTTGTCTGATGAATTATAAAGCTGTGAACCTGCTACTTTTTTGTGTGTTTATTCTGTGGCCATTAAAACTTCTAAGAACTTTCTCTTGAAAGTGACATTTCAGTCTTAATATGTGGCCCTGGTGATTATATAGTGACACATCATGATCATTAAAAAATTTTTTTCATGATGTACAATGGTGACAGTGTTTTACTTCCAGCCTGAACAATGTGATGGATTCATAGCAGTCTTATAATTTAGGACAATGATCCTACGACATGCATCCCCAGGACCTCTTCTGGACCTGTGTTTGGAATTTTCATAGATGAAAGTGATATGATAATTTATAAGAGAAAAGCAATATGACAATTTATAAGTGAGCTGCTCATGACATGCAGAAAATGACAGTTAACTTTTTTTCTCTGTACCTTTCCTTACATCTCTACCTCTTCTTTATCTAAACATGGGGTTTTGTATATGTTGGATTTCATTCATTTGGGAAACAAACCACTGTCACACCAAATTAGGATGAATGTGATGACCCCTTAATTGGCCATTGCATTGTACACAGACCTCCTGTGTTCTGAATAACACCAGGCATCCAATAAATTGGTAATTTGACTGTCAGCTTCCGTAATGCCCTTGACAGTAAAACAGACACAAATCCTTGTGATTCTATTAGGAAAAATTAATTTCAGAATGCATAATAAAAGGAAGGGGTGTGATTTCTCCACTCTCCAAAATGAGGGGTGAGAAAGAGATAGGAAATTTAGGAGCACTCTCAATAATATGTCGTCAAGTCATTGCTTTTCACTGCAGCCACTCTTTGTCAGCTGCATGTGAGAAAAGAAACAAATCACACCTCCATACCATTTGATAGCCTTGAGCAATTAAAGGTCCTTCAATGCCTTTTGGAAAACTTTGACCAATATTCCACCCATAGACAGTGCTTCTTTAATAGCTCCACCTCTCCTCTTGAGGGTGAAAAGTCATGTTGGGGAGTTCTGGGACAGAGCGAAAACAGGGTGGGGCTAAATTTAGTGACACAACAGTAGGGTATTAAGCCTATGGGTAGGAATTCCTCTTCCCCTAGAATAGTTAGTGTCAAACTCTCTCCACGCAGTAACACACTAAGCAACTTGATAGCTCTAAGTATTCTTCATTCTTCCTTAAATGAACTTGAGAATCTTTGGAAAGTGGAATCCTTGAAAATTCAATCAAATATCGCTAACTCTGTTTCTGGTGGCTTCCCAGTTGTGCTGTTCACTGTTGAATAGCACAGAACTTGACAGTTCCAATTCAGTGGGAGAAACACATTTTTAAAAAACACAGTGAAATAAAAGTCACCTTTCTTT
>NW_007731769.1:148217-149742 GCF_000696425.1 Galeopterus variegatus | reverse complement strand
CGCCACGCCCCCGACCCGCGGACACGCCCCCGACCGCCCATACGCGGGTCAAAGACCGGGCACATTTACATTTTGAGGAACACTGGGGCGTTCTAAGGACCCTCATCCCTCCCCAGGCCCACGAGGGTCTGACTCCCGGGCGGGCCTGTAGCGCGCCCTCCTGCAGGCCTGGACGTGGCCCGCACAGCCCTCAGCACTGTCGGAACCACTGAGCTGCCGTCTCCCCTGGACCGGAAGGCGANGGGGGGGGGGGGCAGCTGCGACGGGCAGAACGTGCTGCCCGTGAGGTCTGCAAGGGTCTCATTACAGAGAGGAGTCAACGGGCAAGGACGGACCAGGTGCGGGGAAGCAGGGTGAACGTTCTGCTTTATGGGACGGTAGATCAGAGAAGGTTTACCCTGACGACGACCTATTCTCAGGGACGGGGTGGCTCCGGCTGAGGGTGGGGCCAAAGGTCTTCAGCCTGGGGGAGAGGAGCCTGATCAAAGTCTGGGTTGGTCCCAGCTGATCAGTGGGCACAGTAGTTCACCTCATCATTGATGGGGTGGAGGATGGGAACTCGGGGGTCTGTGTCCCAGGTGGACGGGGGACATCCGTGACTCTATCTAAGTCAGAGGCGGAAGGAGAGGGTCCCTTGAAGTAAGTCATGTTCCAGAACCCAAAGAGTGAGGGGATGTTTTTTAGCCTTTGCTGTTGTCCAGGATCACGGGACTCATAAAATTCAGTATTGTCCCCGCCCAATATAAAGGAGCCACCCAGTCACTTCCTGTTACATGACCTTGTTTATTTTCGACATCGCTGTCTCGTGCCTGAGAAGTTCGAGTCTTCTCTTCCTGTACTGCTACTCACCCCAGCAAATGCACTGACCATGAAGCTAACAGGAGTCAGCTTCTGCTGGATTTTGGACGTGGCCGGCGCCATTGTGCACACAATACGCACCAGCACGAAACAGCCTCCAGCCTCGTCTTCAACTCCAGCACCAAGCCGCTCCCCTCTTCCCTTTACAGAAGCCTCCTGACTTAGAAACAACTTTCCAGCTTCTCCATCTGACCAGTTCTCCACCCAGTTACATCAACCTAATGGTCCCTCCCCCCAAGGACATTTCGTGCCCAGCAGCTAATACAAACTCTCACAATCCCATTGTTGCTGCTGTTCCCCATTTTCAGGGCAGCCCCGGGCTGTCTTCCATTTTGAGCACAGCCCGGCAGATTTTCTTTCTTTAGTAAAGCTTGAACGGTACCCGGCATCTCGTTTCACTTTCTTTCAGCTTCAGGCCCCTCCCTGCCTCATTTTGTACTCATAATTTTACATTCCTCTTCCTAAAAAGGGAAGCTTTCAGCCTCCCCAAACCTGAATGTGAACCTGGGATGTCCATCGTCTGTCTTGTTCACTACTGTCCACCTAGCAAGTTCCTAAACAGAGCCCAGTGCCCCATCAGTGTTGAATAAATATTTGTGTATGAAAGAAGGGAGGGGGCCGGCCCGTGGCTCACTCGGTAGAGTGCGGTGCTGATAACACCAAGGCC